>NW_022437012.1:7317350-7349544 GCF_009761245.1 Sapajus apella | reverse complement strand
AAAAAAAAAAAAAAAAAAAAAAAAAAAAAAAAAAAAAAAATAAAGTATGAGAAAGAAGGAACTGACTGTAAGCTTTTTAAGAGTGCTGTTCATTATTGTTCTCTCATCTACATGGTGCCTGGCACATAAAGGCAGTTAATAAAAGTGATTACAACACCAACGCAAAACATCAACTCCAGCATTACATTGTTTATTTAATGCAATGCTTAGATATATTTAACATCATGTTATATTAAAAGTTCAGAATTTAAGAAACACAGAAGAACATTTAAACCAAATATGTAATGAATTTCAAATATGAAAATGTGTAAATATATTATAAAACACAAAGTAAAGATAGAATAAAATATAAATGATAAGCATATGTCTATTCTAATTTAAGTTATTAGCAGACAAAACAAATATGATAAAGTAGCATAGAAAGGAACCAAAATTACATAAAAAGCAAGAACATTTATTTTAAAATCAAAAATTAGATGATTAAGAATATTTTTAGAAAGTAACAACTTAAAAAAATTCACCAAAGTGTATTAATAGGGTCATCATTGAAGTCATTGACAAGTGAGTTTTGTACAAAATTTTGTGGTTGATGGAATGATGTTTTTTGGACCCCACACTAGAGGAAGGTATGGAGAAGAGATAGTTATGAGTTAACTTCAGATATTTTCTGATTCCTTCAACTTCAGACAATTCCTTCCTTGCTGTAAACATGTTGAGATCTTTCTGAACTTTTCTTTTTTAGGAAAATGCTCTGTGTTATATTTTTACGAAGCTGCAGTTTTTGTTTCAAAGAAGGGTACTCTGGTCTGTCTTTGTTTTCTCATGTATAGATGGAGATTCCTCTGTAGAGAGTCCTGTATCAATTTCAACACCATCACACTGCATATTTTCTATTTAGCAGAGAGTCTTTGATCCAGAATGGGAAATACTCTTACAATGGGTCTTGTGTTGTTCATTGTCATTTTTTTTCCATTATGGGGGTAAGAGAACATGTTTTCTAAATTGTTCAAATTAAAATGTTAATGCTGTATATAACTTTTCAGATATATTTACATTATAATTTTTAATTTTTTTTAGATTAAAGTTGATGGTATTTCATCAACAAAATACCACATTCAGGGCATAAAAATATCATAGAACTTAAGACATGCTAGATAGCAACCAAAATCACTAATCAATACAAATGTGTTGCTTGAATTTGGTAAGTGCTTAACCAATAGCCTTGGACTTTAATCCTCAGAAAATGTTCTACTTTACAGAGGAGAAAAAAAAGAGGTTCCCATGAGTTATGGATCTTTCTAAGGGTCATAGAGTTGTAGAAAATGGTGCAATTGATGTTGAAACCTGGTTTAGTCTTCTGAATACAGGGACTTGTTTTCCTTGGCAGTGAAGGTGAGACTGCATTAAGGCCTGCTGCCTGTAGGGCAGGTGTCCACAGTGACTAGATGAAAGCTCTCTTGCCAGGAGGCAGTCCCAGACACTTAGAGGAGGGGCTTCACAGGGGTGGCAGGACTCCTTCCTTGGGCTCTCTCCTTCCTTCCCTCCATTCTTACTAGCTTTCTTATGCCAAATTACTCCAAGTGCTCAAAGCTGAAGACCATTGCCCTTTGCCACAGAGGTTAAGGGTGGGACCAGTTCTTCTGTGATCAATATTGGCCTTTCAAATGTCTCAGATGGACCATCTCAATAACAACTCTTTATTTTGCTAATAATGTGTCCCCTGTGAAATAACTTCAAGGTGTTATTATGCTAGTGGCCACAAAAATACACACAGACACAGACACAGACAGACAGAGAGACACACACACACACGGTGGAGGTGGCAGGGAGAGAAGGGCTTGAATTCTGACTTGCCTCACAGCTAACCTTGCCAGTGACCATCCTTTCCCTTGCTCTTGACCCGGGCTCCTGTAGTTGGCCCATGTGAGTGATGAAATAAGCCCAGCAGACCTTCTTCTCTACATTTCATCAGCTAGCAGATCTCAGTGTATCACACAGGATTTGAATGAGAAGGCTGCAGGTGTCTAATATTGATTATTGTTTTAAGAGAGAATGTATTTCACATAAATGATATCTTACATGATAACAGCTTTGACTAACCAAACAAGCTGGAGAATCACATTTCTTAGCTATCTCTGCAGCTGCATTTACTAGGAGGTGATGCCCGGTGCTGCTCCATTCAATGACTCTTCAATTTGAAGCTGAGTCCCTTTGGCGAGGGAGAAAAAATTCTCTGGGGTCCACATTTAAGAGATTTTTAAGCCACCTGCCTCTTGGAGGCATGCCAGGAAGATTTCTCTTTTTGAATGTAAAGTCTCACATTTGGGAGCCATGGAGTTTGTAATCCTACTCACTGGTTCATTCAGTGTTGCCTCTACCCAGGGGATGCTTGTTTTTAAAAATCAACTTGTCTGTAAGGCTGAGCATATTAAAGTCTCTAATGTCTTTATTTGAAATAATTTTCCAGATTTCTTTCCTCTGTGACAGAGGAGAACCGGAAGCAATGGGTGCAAGATTCTGAGGGGAAGGATGTAGTTGAAGTGTGAAAAGGGACAAGTGAGAGCACTGAGGAGGGCTACTTGCCTGCTTCCTGGATTTGCTGAAGGGCCAGTGCTGACGTTTGGAGAGCACCCAGAATGCTCCAGTGGCTGGAGTTTCATTTGATCTATTGTCAATGAATTTTTCTTCTTACTGATAATATCCGTTTTACAGATGAAGAAATCGATGCTCAGAGACTCCAAGTGATTTATTTTTCAAATTTACACAGTGACTATGCAGAGCATTCTGGAGCAGAACCGGGCTTGTTAATTGCTTATTTCAGTGCTGTCTTCATGATAACACCCTATTCATTATGCTCCATTTATGTGAAGGCATAATGTAATCAATGGCTTCTATAGATAGGAAAACACCAAAGCCTGAATCAGATTCCTTAAGAATTGGAAATAATGTTTCTGACATATTTGGATTTTAAATCTCAGCACTGGAAGCACCTGAGCAGTCATCCAATCCAATCTCCTAGGCAATGTGCAAATCACATCCAGGCCATTATGGACACAGAGCCAGTTTTTATGATTTCAACCCTTCCAGGAATGGCCAGCCCACTGCTTTGTCAGACTGGGAATGATCAGAACCTCTTCATCCTGTGCTGAAAACTGTCTCTCCATAAACTCTTCCAAAGACCCAAGTTCTTCTCTGGGTACTGGTGAAAAATTCAGTTAATTTTCCATCTTACAGCCCTTTATTTTTTTTTTTAATTTTTTCTTTTTTTTTTCCTAAAAAAAGAAAGAAAGAAAGAAAAAGAATAAAAAAAAGAAAGAATGAAGGAGAGGAAGAAAGAGGAAGAGGAAGAAGGAGAGAGAACGGGGGTGTTGCTTTATTGCCCGGGCTAGAATGCACTCTAAAAATGGGTATGCCTATAATTGTGCTTAATAATAGAGACATGAAAAAAAAATGAGTGAAGAAAATAACAAACAAGCAGCCAACCAATATTTCATTGAAACCTGTAAATAGATGTGATGTGGTACTGATAAGTGTATATTTTGTGTATTTAAAGCGGAGAGTTCTATAAATGTTAATTAAGTTTACTTGTTCCGGATCTGAGTTCAAATCCTGGATATCATTGTTAATTTTCTGTCTCATTGATCTGTCTAATATTGATGTTGAAGTCTCCCACTATTATTGTGTGGGAGTCTAAGTCTCTTTATAAGTCTTATATATCTGGGTATTCCTGTATTGGGTGCTTATATATTTAGGATCTTTAGTTCTTCTTGTGGCATTGATCCTTTTATCATTATGTAATATCCTTCTTTGCTTCTTCTTTTTTTTTTTTTTTCTTTGCTTCTTTTGATCTTTGTTGCTTTAAAGCAACTCCTGCTTTTTATTTATTTATTTATTTTTGCTCTCCATTTGGTTGGTAAATCTTTCTCCATCCCTTTGTTTTAAGTCTTTGTGTATCCTTGCATGTGAGATGGGTCTGGATGCAGCATACTGATGGGTTTTGGCTTTTTTTTTGCCTGTCTGTGTCTTTGGATTGGGGGATTTAGTCGATTTAAATTTAGAATTAATAATAATATATGTGAGTTTAATACTGCCATTTAATGTTAGCTGGCTGTTTTGCCTATTAGTTGATGTAAATTCTTGATTATGTTGATGCTCTTTACTTTTTGGTATTTTTTAGAAAGGCTGATACTGGTTGTTCCTTTCTATTTGTAGTGGTTCTTTCAGAAGCTCTTGTAAAGCAGGCCTGGTGGTGATGAAATCTCTGAGTACTTGCTTGTTCACAAAAGATTTTATTTTTCCTTCGCTTATGAAGCTTAGTTTGGCTGGATGTAAAATTCTGGGTTGAAAGTTCTTTTCTTTAAGGATGTTGACTATTGGCCCCCACTCTTTTCTAGCTTGTAGGGTTTCTGCTGAGAGATCTGAGAGTTTGATAGGCTTCCCTTTATGGGTAACCTGACCTTTCTCTCTGGCTGCCCTCAGTATTTTCTCCTTCATTTCAACCCTGGTGAATCTGGCGATTATGTGCCTTGAGGTTGGTCTTCTTGAGGAATATCTTTGTGGTGTTCTCTGTATTACCTGGAGTTGAATATTGTCCCGCCTTGCTATGTTGGGAAAGTTTTCCTGAATAATATCCTGAAGCGTATTTTCCAGCTTGGATTGATTCTGTTCGTCACATTCAGTACACCTATCAAGCGTAGATTAGGTCTTTTCACATAGTCCCACATTTCTTGGGACTTTGCTCGTTCCTTTTTATCCTTTTTTCTCTAATCTTGTCTTCTCGTTTTATTTCATTAAGTTGGTCTTCGACTTCTGATATCTTTTCTTCTGTTTGATCGATTCGGCTATTAAAACTTGTGCATAGTTCGCGAGGTTCTCGTGTTGTGTTTTTCAGCTCCATTAATTCACTTATATTCCTCTCTAAATTGTGTATTCTTGTTAACATTTCGTCAAACCTTTCTTCAAAGTTCTTAGTTTCTTTGCATTGGGTTAGAACAAGTTCTTTTAATTCACAGAAGTTTCTTATCACCCACCTTTTGAAGGCTGCTTCTGTTAATGGAACACACTCGTTCTCCATCAGACCTTGTTCCATTGCTGATGAGGAACTGTGATCCCCTGTAGAGGGAGAGGCATTCTGATTTTGGGTATTCTCAGCCTTTTTAGGCTGTTTTCTTCCCTTTGTTATAAATTTATCCATCTTTGGTCTTTATAATTGCCGTCTTTATAATTGGGTTTCTCAATGGACGTCCAACTTGTTGATTCCCAGCGCTAAAATCTGAGCAACCCACTGTGCCTGCCAAAACAGCAGCGTTATGATTGATGGTGCTTTTCTGACTCTGCACCAAGAACCGCCGCACCAAGGCAGCGGCAAAACTGCCTTGCCGGCTACAAGAGTTGCGCTGGCGACCTGTGGGGCTCCTCTGCTGGGAATCTCCTGGTGCGTGAACAACAAAAATTCGTCTGAAAATGTGGCGTCCTCTTGTTCTCTGTGCTTTCACTGGAAGTGACAATCCCGAGCCGCTAGTGATCAGCCATCTTGGATCTCTCCTCTTAGAGCCCTTTAAATATTAACAGAGCCGGTCTTCCCTGGACACGATGAACCACACTGTTCCAGCCTTCTTCACTCCCGCCAGCACCAAAAGTCCCCCGAACTATGAGATGCTGAAGGAGGAACATGAGGTGGATATGCTGGGGACGCCCCACAACCCTGCGCCCCCGACATCCACCGTGATCCACATCTGAAGCGAGACCTCCGTGCCTGACCACATCGTCTGGTCCCTGTTCAATACCCACTTCATGAACTCCTGCTGCCTGGGCTTCATAGCGTTCGCCTACTCCGTCAAGTCTAGGGACAGGAAGATGGTTGGTGACCTGACCGGGGCGCAGGCCTATGCCTCCACCGCCAAGTGCCTGAACATCTGGGCCCTGATTTTGGGCATCATCATGACCATTCTGCTGATCATCATCCCAATACTGATTCTGCAAGTCTATCAGTAGATCCAGAGGAATCACCCAGGCTAGGGGCTCCACCTGTGACCTGTCTCCCACATACTCCAGCTTCCATTCCTCGCCCTGACCCCAGCCCATCCTGTATCAGCCCTTTACCCTCACGCACTTTTCTACAGTCAAGTTCAATAAAGTGCATATGCTCCTGGAAAAATAAATAAATAAATATTAACAGAGAGTTATCATGTCTTCTCCTTTTTAAGGTTGAAGGTGCAGAGTGCCTTTCATCGCTCCTTACCTGGGCATTCTCTCAGCTTGGTCACCGCTCCCTGAACATACTTTGGTTTTCAACATCCTGCTTAAAAAGTGGAGCAGAACTGAAGGCAAGGACAGTAAATGTTGTCCAAACAGCATCCTTACTGGTCTGTATAGAGGAGTCATGTCCACATATTCTCTTCCTGTTCAAAGAGAATCTTCCTTTCTGTATGGTTAAGGTGTTCCTTTGTACCTTATGAACAAACTGATGTATTCACAAATCTCTACATCTGGAAGCCTCTGTGACAGCCACCGAGCTTCTTTTCTCCTACGCTGATTCCTACTGATCAGTTTCCTCCACCAGCTCACCTAAAGATGCTGCTGATGGTGCCCATTTCAAGAACACTGGTGACCTTGCTAAGGGTGCTTCTTCCTGGTCTTTCTGAAGCACTGGTCTTCAGTGGTCAGGGCAGGACTGGGCTGTGTGAGTGGATGGTGAAAGAAAAGCTTCCCCTGAGTGTGGGCGATGGGTTTTCTATTCTGCTGGTGTCCAGTGCCCCAGAAAGGAAGTGAGTTCTCTAGCAGTTGGGCTTCACCTTCCAGCAAAAAGAGCCTCAGTCTCAGTCAGAGAGGCCATATGCGGGTAGCTAGCAGGCATCCTTCACTCCTGTATCATGTCTTCTCTCTCCCCTCAGCCTCCTTCTTCTCTCTTCTTTAAAATTATAAAAGAGTAACAGATTTCAGGGTGGAGGCAGGCAGAGGACTACAGGAGCTGACTGCAAAGGGGCAGATGCGTACCATGATGGGGAAGCAGTGAGAGAGAAAGGGTCAGGGGAGAGTGTGCTGTCCACCCCAGCAGTGCTGAAACCCCAGATTTGCTTGGAAAATGACAGTGATTATAATTTTTTTAAACATTAAAATAATGATAATTTAAATAGCTATCTCTTAATGCTATTTGGGGGATTAGATAAACTAGCATGCTAAGGACTTTGAACAGTGCCTGGTGCATAACAAACTCTCAGAGTTTCTGGACAATGATGGTGGTGGTGATTGACATTACTCCTGGTGCTTTTGAAACAGCAAACTTTGGGGAAAGAAACTCCCAAAACAAAATAATCCTCAAATTCATATTCATTCATGGCTGCAATGAACATGTGAAGATTGCTGTAATTTCCGAAAAGTTTTTCTTGGTTTAAAGTTTTCAGACAATTGTCTATGATTTTCTATTGTGCTTGTAAGTTTGTTTTACTTCTCCTGGCCACTTATTCCCTAAACAATGCTTCAGTCAAGCTATGAAAAAAATAATAGAATACTCACTTGGCTGAATATTCCAACAGACAGAAAAAATATATTTTTCATTTTTAGTAAAAAGATCATCTTTCACATTTTTGTGTGTATTTTCCGTATGCATACTTAGATTCAAATTTTAGCCTGTCTCCCATAGGTTTTTGGAAAATAGGATAAATAGAATAGTGTATATTTTGTTAAGACATATATACATATGCACACACAGACAAATGAGATTACATTTACATGTTTTCTGGTAACTTGCTTTTTACCTTAATAATTTATCTCTTTATGTGATATCAAATACTTTTTATTTATTGTTTTGGCTGCTACATAATATTCTTTAGTATGGATGTTTTTAATATTTCAGGTGTTCAAGTAGTTTGGTATAATCAGGCATGAGCCTGTGCAGGCAGGGCGAATGGCCAACACTAGGAGCCAGAGGTGGATCTAGCATGTCCTTTGTGGGCAGGTGACCCTCACAAGTGATTTGGATTTCAGCAAGCCCTTCCCAAGGTCTAGCTCTATCCTGGTCACTGCTGTGAGTTTCTCCCACAAACTTCTGTACAAATGGTTTAAAAACAGATGGGAAGGGGGAGCACTGCAGATTCCTCATTGCAGCTGCATCCACTTGGCACAGGGTGCAGGGTTGAAATAGCACATCCTCACTAACTTCCTGGCTCTGCAGATTTTTGTTTTTGTGATTAATGTCCAGTGCAAAGGTGAGTAATGGAGCAATTCATTGTAGTAATTCAAGTTATGGAGAATATACGGACTCCTTCGCTCAGCATCCCTTTCTTCAACTCCCTGTCACATAAAAAGAATCATTACATTGGAGAATACAATGCCATCAGCCACAGGACCAAGCAGAGATACAACTCATGTGACCCAGGTGTCTCTACTCCCTCAAGTTAAAATTTAACCCTTAGAGCCTTTCTTTGCGGGAATGGAGGATGCTAACTGGATGGAGAGAGTGGGAAGAACTCCCAATGCCTTCTCTTTGGCCCTAATTCTTTTGGCTGTGGCCCAAGAACGACAGGTCAAGCACAAATGATCCACAACTGCTTCTAAATAAGTTTCACTCTTATGACATATACCAACATCATTATCCCAAAGTAACCTTTGAGCCCTGGGAGAAGTTTGGGAGGGGGGTCGAGGAAAGAGGCCATCTGATTGGCATAAAAAAGGGACCTCCTGCTCCAGGGTGCCCAGGAAAGTGTGGCCGCTGCCCTTTTGCAAAGTGTGGAAGAGTGCTGGAGGGGCAGGTGTAACAGCATGTGAGTCTTTGTGCTGCCTTCCCGATTTAAAGGAAGAGGTGGGATATCTGTGCACCTGTCAGGGCCTGAGGCTGAGGACCCCTAGCTCCACCAGCTTTGGAAGGAAGTGTTGCATGCCCTAGGGTTCCCATAACTGTATAGGTAACCAAGTGGGGGTGGGAAAGGTGAGGAATGCATTAAGGCTGGATTTCTTGCTGTGGCCTATGGGGATGCAGTTATATTGTTTTGGGTGTTGATGTTAATTGAAGTATTTCTGAACCCATTAGCTGGTGGGGGTTCAAGACATTGGGTTCCTGTTTTATTTATCCAAAGTACATATTTCAAAGTTAAATGGATTAAAGTGCACCTTGATGGGGCTGAACAGTATTATAATCTTTCTTGAAGAAAATTCTCTATGGATGGAGAAGGTGTGCAAAGGTAAAGGAATAGAGGAACTGGCTCAGCCTGTATTGTGCACTTGCATTTTGGTGAATAACTTTTTCCTGGTGCACTGTACGTGCATGTTCCTGTGTGCTTGGGTGTGATAAACAGAGAGGAGAACAGGAGAGGAGAAGGGGACGTACACCATAGGGATTTCCTGCAATATTTGAGTGTTGGCCTTTCCTGTCCAGTCACTGAGACTTCTTGGTGAGAAGGGGTTTAGGCTGTTGCAGGGAAGAAGCCCACATCCTAGCTTTCTCCTTCATTCACCTCTGTCGTACTGCTCAGAGGCTGTCCACACAAGTGAATCCAATACATTGGATCCTGACCCTAGCTTATTATTCCCAAAGATACGTAAACAACATTATCCAACTCCAAGGAATGGCAGCATATGTTATCTTTAGAGAGTCTCTGCTCGATTTTGCAACGTCTGAATTTCAGACAGAAACTTCGTGTGAAATCTGTCTTTCCTGCTTCACGTACTGCACCCCTAACCACATTAAGGCTCTCTCTCCAGCGAGCGTGTGTCTGATTGAAAATTCCATTCAACTCACTTCAAATACGTATTGAGCACCTTTATGTTGACAGTAAAGTGGTAAAAGCCATAGGGGATACAAAATAAGTATAAAGCATAGTCTCTAGCTTCAAAAAGTCTGCTGTGCTATTGGGACCAACATGGAGAAACAGCAAGAGACCAACATGAGACAGAATATATTTACTCATCAGAATGTGTTGTTCTGACATCAAGTGCATTGGATGTTCCAGAAAGGGGTTCTCAGTGAGAGCCAGAGTTGTCAGAACAGAAAGGTTTCTTGAAGAGGCCAGGGCCGATGTGGGGCTTTGAAGGATTGGGGCATTGGAAGATGTAGCAAGATCACATGCAAAACTTTTTCTGTTGTTTCAGATTTTCTACAGAAGCCTTAAAGCTGAAAACAACATGACCTAATTACTCCCACAGTCTTAGGCACTCACCAAGGAGCTGTCAGACATAGACAGGGCTTACTTAGAGGTAGCCAGGACATCCCGTGATCCTCACTGCCCACTCCCCACTTCTGTACCCCCTATATACTCCCACCTGTTTATAAAAGCAGACGATTATGAAAGCTGCAAGCAGAGGTCCTTGCTGGGATTTTTAGAAATGCGCTGTCTACCTAGTGACAGCATACTTCTAAAAATGGAGGAGTGGTGGGGCATGTCCTCTCCCTTCCATCTGAAAGAGGAAGGGAGACATCCCCCTCCCCCAACACAAGACAAGAGAGAGAAGAGCCCCACAACCTCCCCCTGGGCTTGATGCTTGCTAAGCAATTGAAACTGTAGGCCTGGCCCAAAGTTGTCCCCAAAATAGAACATAATGAGAGAGTTCTTATGCAAACTTGGTACAAACCCCTGGAAGTGAGAAGGCCTTATGAGCATAAAGACTGGTGCCTACTTTTTGCAGGGATAATTTTGAAGGTGGGTGCTGGTGGGAGCAGCCTGTGATGTCAGGGCTATGAGGCTGCCTGCATTCCCACCACTTGGACTGCCAGGGATTGGTCAATTTTCTGGGTGTTACCTGGACGCTACGGCACATAGGTGGTTCTGGGACATCATGGGGGCAGACTGAAGAGGGTGGTCTGGCAGGCGAGGACTCGGCCATCAAAAGCCATGGATGTATGAAGGGGTGAGAGGTGAGGGGAGGGAATATACAGAAAGTCATGAGGGGTTTCTCCTCCTTGTCCAGGTATTATGTTGTGTATAAGCCATAGGAGTCACTTGTGCCAAACCTTAAAAAAATGGAACCAGGAGGCCATAAAGGAGGGGTTCTCACCCACACATGCCTATGATAACAACTATTACAAGCACTTTCTGAAAACCATAACCTTGCAGAAAGGCCACCACAACCTTACACAAAAAATACCACTGAGAGGACGTCTGCCCCAGCAACCGCCTGTTCGATCTTGGACTGGTGCCACCCTTGCTATTGATCCTTGTAGCCAAGAATAATTATTTCAAAACAACTTATGTAACCTTCTTCATTTTTGCCTTGAAAAATCCTTTCTGTCCTTTGCCTGTCTGGGGACAGCCACAGTCCCCCATGGGCTGCCATGGCACACATATTCCTGGATTACAATCCTTCTTTCCATTCTGGAATGCACTCATTATCTTTGGCAAATCTCTGTGTTGTTATTTTAGGCTGACAGTAGCACAGAGTCCCCCTGGGATCACCCCAAAACTTCACATGTAGCCCCAAAGTGGAATACTTGTCACTTCAAGGTGTTTCTGGTGAAGGAGAACAACACCAGTTATGTAAAGTGTCCTGCCTTTCTCTTGCCTCCTCCTGGGCTCCTGTGCTTGAGAGGAAGGGAGACCAGGTGGAGAGAGATGAGGCGGAGGAAGAGTGAAGGGCCAGACCACGCCCTTTCCCTCTGAAGCTCTAAGTCAGGCATGGACTGGGGGAACGAGAAAGGCTTTACATTGCAGGTGAGTTTGGATTTTGATTGATACTGGTCAGGGCTTTTCAGTTCCTGAAAGGTGAGCCTGAATGATTCAAATGGGTCTCTTTTTACACCTGAGAGGCCCTGGATGGCTGTGGTCCTAAGATGTCAAAGGGCATGGAGGGGAGAGGCTGCAGAGTTCTGCCAAAGTGTGTTTTCCCAGCATCTAACAAGGGCCAGTACACAGTTACAGAGACACAAGGAACCTAGGAAGGGGAGTCGATGAAGAGGAAGGAGCAGCGAGGAGAATGGGATAGGGTGAGCCCGATGTGTTTGGGAACCTCCCCGACTCCACCTGATGGAAGGGGAGAGGATGGTGGGGAACATAGCTGAGTGGAAGACAGCTTCCTACTGCAGAGGACTCGAGCTAGGACTTCAGCATTCTTGAGGGAATAAGCAGCAACAGGAGATTCAAGCAAATGAACACAAAGGAACATTCTACAACTCAAGCAGATTTCCTGGGAAGGGCTCATTCTCTGCAAAATAACCCCTTCCTCCTTTCATGAGCATTCCCCGCAGCTGGCCAACATCTCTCTCTGACTTTGCTGGCTGGGTTTATTGTTGCCAGGTGGGTTTGAGAGTCTCTCTTCTCATGATATTCTCCAGTAGTTGTTTGGAAACAGAGACCCAAATGAGAGGGATTTCTGGGAGGAGGGGCACTCTATTCCTTCTTTCCACTCAACATGAGGGTGGAAAAGACCTGCTGATCCTGCCTTTGTGTATCACATTCCAGGAATTTGTATCAAGTATCTGCTGTGTATCCAAATTGATTTAAACCAGTTTGGAACCAGAGATGGTAGTTTAATTTTCAATTTACAAATCAAATGAGGAACAAGTAGGAGAGAGGGAGGTATTCTTGTTTGCAGGGCATTGAGAAAGACGATCCACCAAAGTTCCCTTATGAGTAAATTTCCAGAGGGCGTTAATTATGATCTCTAAGCTGGAGCTTGGGGAGACACACACAGCTCAAATCAGCAATCAATACCTGTCTTGTTTATGTACGTCTGTATGCTTGGCTTGCATTTGGCTCTACAGAAGTTAAACATTTGATCTGCACTCTTGGGGGTAAGAAATGCCTTGTTTTTGTAAATCAGGTTTAGCCTGACTTGAACTCTCTAGTGGGGGAGAAATTAGATCTCAATGCTTAGTATACAGCAGGTGATAAATAGGTATTTGCTGAGCTGAAATAAACTCTTTCTCCTTCAGACATCTCTCCCTGACCCTTAGAAATATTTCCTCTTTAACAGTTCATGTTATCCCTTCTTTGCTTTTTTTTTTTTTTTTTTTCTTCAGAGCTCCTTCACTGCTGTAAGTTCAGCCCTAGCAGGGAGGTCAAGTCTGTATTTTCAGCTTTCATTGCCTTCTCAATGTAAGCATTTCATTTACAGCTTTAACATTCTAGCCATAGCCAGAAAGAAATCCTTTTTCTTTGCACAGGCTTCATATTTTTTTTCTCATCACAAAAGATATCATATCCTCATTGCAAAAAAAAAAAAGTTTTGGCAAATAAGAAAAGCAAAAAACAAACTCTAAGAATGTATAAAACCATTTATACTTCTGCAACCCAGGGGAAACTATATATTAATGTTACCTTGCTATACAAAATGAGCATCGTGCTGGGCATGCTATTTTGTTACCTGATTTTTCCTATTTAATATTTCAAGGTGAATTTTCCATGTTAATAAACACTCATTTGAGATAGCAAAAATGCTTTTCAAGAATTAGTATTGTAAGGATAGAGACAATTTCATTTTTTTCTGGTAAGAAGTCTCATTGTCCCCTCCTTTTTTTGGATGCCAAACCTATTTGGCTAAAAAAATCTACAAGTTTGAAGATGCGACAAGTATCTCTTGTGGAAGATGATATAGAGATTGGTGCTAAAAATAATAACTGAAAAGGAAAAGGGCAAAATGTTTAATGTAGAGAGGTAGCTTACCTTTTCGGACCCAAAGATTGACTTTTTAAGGTACTCAAGTATGTTCAGAATCTGAATGGTAGTGGTAGTGATTAAAGCAAAAAGTGCTCACCGTCTTCCTGTCACCTTCACCATCATCTTCACCATCAGCATCACTATCATGACCATCACTCACCTCTTTCTTCTTCTTCTTCACCTTCATCATGTTTATCATCATCAATATTCTTTTTTCAACTTTAATTTCTTAGAGATTTCAAAGTTATATGAATGTTGAGGTGCATGAGCGCTGAAGAGGGAATTTAAAAAATTAGTGAAATATATTTAGGAGTTTTTCCTAAACTATTCTGTTCTCTAGGGCTGATTGAATTCTCTGATGTGGAAATGTGACCTGTGAGATAATTCTGATAGAAGAAGTTTTCTTTCAGTTCTATCAGTTTTTTAAAAAAAATTCCAAAATAATATCATAAAAACAAGCCAAAGAGAGTATTTTTTACTAGTCTGGATTTATATTTATCAAACTTACCCAGCTGCTTAATGCTTAAAGGTCAGGCTTTTAGGCAGAAATCTCACATGGAGTTCACCACATTATGTAGCAGTTTACCTGGCTAGATAATTTGTATGGTTTTTTTTTTTTAAAAGAAATTGTAGAGAATGCATTTCAAATCATAATATACAAATGGATGTTTACATTTTCTCCTTCAAAGAGGAAAATAACCCTGTGAAAGATATCAGAATACCACAGAGCAGACCCTAAGTAAGAGCACCTGGTGTCTCCAGTGGTTGAAATGATGTATTAATGAGTTCTCGTTCTTAGTGACATTTTACAAGGAACCAATTAACCATGGTAATTACGTCTTTTCCACTGCGTGCTCTGAAATGTGGAGTGCACGGGCGTTGGGTTGCTGGGTTCGCTGAAATGTTTTTTCTGCCTGACAACACTTTAAATAAGTGTGAGTTGTTTATTATGTTACCTTTACCTTCTTTTGTTATTTGTTTTTGTTTTTTGTTTTTTCGAGACAGAGTCTCTCTCAGTTGCCTAGGCTGGAGTGCATTGGTGCAATCTTGACTCACTGTAACATTGGCCTCCTGGGTTCAAGCAATTCTCCTCTCTCAGCCTCGTGAGTAGCTGGGATTACAGGCATGTACCACTATTCCCAATTAATTTTTGTATTTTTAGTAGAGACGGGGGTTTCATCATGTTGGCCAGGCTGGCATGAACTCCTGACCTCAAGAGACCTGCCTGCCTTGACCTCCCAAAGTGCTGGGATTACAAACACGAGCCACTGAGCCTGACTCCTTTTCCCTTCTAAGTGTCTCAGCATAAAAGAAAATTTTGCAAATAATCATTTTTATAATCACACAGAATACTGGTGCATGCAAACAACCACAACCAAATACAACCAGAAAGCTGCACCACAGTGTGTTTTAAAAGGTGGCAGAAAATACACTAGGGAGAAAGCACCCACTTAAGAATGGAGAGTTAAAGCTGTATGCTAAAAATCAGATTGCTTAGGAAATGAAAGGCTGAGTAAGAGGTGCTGGACAATGGTCTCTTCTAGACAATAGGGTGAGTACTGTTAAATAGAAAACTTTGTTATTGTTTCAAAACGATTGAAGATCTTTCTAAAATATCACAGTTCAGTTTTCGAAAGTAAGTGACCTTTCTATGCTTCAACTGCTTCCCTGCAAAATGGGAAATGTACCTCATAAGTTTGTTGTGAGGAAAAGTTAGTATGTGTAAAAGTACTTAGGATGGGGCCTGGTATAGTGTAAATGCTCAGTAAATACCTGTTGTTATTTTATTAAGTCTAGTAAACATAATTTGGCATTCAAAAATTTGGAGCTTACAGAGCTGTGGTCTCCTTTTTACAAAATAGCACTATTGTTTTTATAAAACGTAATATATCACGGGTAAAAATTAAAACAGTATACCTCTTAGTGTGTTCAGGTTGTTATAAAAAAATATCAGAAACTGTGTAGCTCATAAACAACAAATTTATTTCTCATAGTTCTGGAGTTTGCTATCTCCAAGATGAAGGCGCCAGCAGATTTGGCATCTGGTTAGGGCCTTTTTCCTGGTTCACAGATGGTACCTTCTCACTGCGTCCTCACATAGTGGAAGGGCCAAGGCAGTTCCCTGGGTCCTCTTTTATAAGAACATTAATCCCATTTATGAGGACTCCAGTCCTGTGACCTAATCACCTCCCAAAGGCCCCACCTCCTAATACCATAACCTTGGGAATTAGTATACTCAAATAAAACAGAAAAAGAGACTAAAACTAGCTCAAATCTGAAAAAGAAAAGTACCATTAAAATGTTTTACAGAAGCCTTTCAGCATCAATCTCTCTATAAGTAAATATGGATATATCACAGATTGATAGACCTAATTTTATACTGGATCATAATATATTCTGCAACTGATCTTTATCACTTAGGCAGCAAATATGTCCTAGATATTTTTTATGTATCATATGACTTCCATCATCGTTTTTAATGGCTGCATAATATTCTGGCAAGCATATGAATCATACCCCAGTTGTCTAATCCTCCAGCAATGAATATTTAGGTTGCTTTCATCTTTTCTTTGCTACTGTAAAATTCCTTATGTATGCATCATGTTCCACTTATGCATTTAATTTCTCATTGTAAATTCACAGATATAAGATTTCTAGGTCAAATGGTTATACATTTTATATTTTGAATCATATTTTTGTTCTGTTCTTCCAAAAAGGTTAAACTAATTTGTATGCAACAAGGACAAGATTTATTAGACAGAGATAGGAGACGGATATCAGAGAGGAAGGATATTTTAAGTAGAAGGAACAGTATGAGAAAAAGCAGGGAGTTGGTGAAATGTATACCCTCTTGGGAGACTCTTCACATTTTTTTCTTGAGCTTGGTATTTTTCACTCAAGAACATTGGTAACCTCTTCATACAATTGATATTCATCCTTTTAAAAGGTGTTGTATGGCTGAGCCCTAATTTATTCAGTCTTTTCACCATATTAGTCATTCACTTTTTTAAACACCAGGTAACACTATCTCTGTTTCCTCTAGGATCAGTTGTTCCATGTGTTCATCTCCATCTTTCCCTTTTGCAGGGGAGCCCAAGACCTTCCCTGGTAGACCGTTCAATTTCTATGGTGAATGTGTATCCAGCCTTATTCTGGAGTAAATATTTCTGTTGCTAGTTATTCTGAGTGCAGCATGTAGAGCCATGTTCTGTGTCTGCTTTGGATGACTCCATCTAAAGCCTTGTTTCTTCTCTTCCGTCTCACTTTACTCTCTGTGCCTCCTTACCAAGTGTGGTCAGCAGAATAATGACCCCCAAAGATATCAACATCCTAATCTCTGGAACCTGTGAATATATTACCCTACAAGGCTAAAGGGACTTCACAAAGTATTACTTTAAGGATCTTGAGATGAGGAGATTATCCTAGATTACCTGGGTGGACCCAATCTAATCACAAAGGTTCTTAAGACAGCAAAGGTCAGAGTCAGAAGAGGTGTAACAATAAACATAGAGGCAGGAGTGATGTGGCCACAAACCAAGGAATGTGGGCAGCTTTTAGGAAGTGGCAAATGTATAGAAACAGAATTTTCCCTAGAACCTCTAGAAGAAATGTAGGCTTTGATTTTAGACTTAGGGTCTCATTTTAGACTCCTGAACTCCAAAACTGTTGGAAAATATATTGACATTGTTTTAAGCTACAGGGTTTGTGGTAATTTCTTACAACTCTAATAGGAAACTAACACACCAAGTCACGGAACAACTGTGCAAAGGTGAAGGAAGGATTGCCTACCACCCTCATATCCTTTTCTGTTCAGCATAGTCTGTGCTGTGGCTTCTTACATCTAGTTATCAACAGGGACACTCCCTTCTCCTTTTCACTTTCTGGAAGGCTGCACACATTTGTTCTTGGTCAGTGGTCCACCCTTCCTATTCTTAGTGTTCCTGTGAGTTTGTTCTCTTTTCTATTTTTTTTTAATCATCACACAGTAAATTTGGGGAAGGATGAGAGGTTTTCTTCATATTAGTGGTATCAGAATGTCTCAAAAGGTCTCATTATTTTAGTCTGGGCACAGTGGCTCATGCCTGTAATTCCAGCACTTTAAGAGGCTGAGGCGGGAGGATCACTTGAAGTCAGGAGTTTGAGCCCAGCCTGGTCAACGTGATTGAAACCCCATCTCTACTAATAATACAAAAATTAGTGAGACATGGTGGCTCCTGCCTGTAATCCCAGCTACTCAGGAGGCCGAGGCAGGAGAGTCACTTGAACTCGGGAGGCAGAGGTTGCAGTGAGCCAAGATTGTGCCACTGAACTCCAGCCTGGGCAACAGAGTGAGACTCTGTCTCAAAAAAAAAAAAAAAGTCGCATTATTTTAAAGTCACAGTTGACCAAGGTGGCCCTTCATAAGTAATGCTTCTGGTTTTCCCTCAGCCTCCCTGAAGCCCCATGTTAGCCCAACACAGGCATTTGTGAGACAGCTGGAAGAGATTAGCAGTGCTGACTCTGCAAATTGTGCAAAGATTTTCTTCATAGAAAGATAACAGAAATGAAACAGCAACCTTGGCCTTATAAGCTCCAGTCTCCAATCCACTGTACTAGTTGTGCAGCATCCGATGCGGACTCCAGCCAAATCCTGCCTCACTCTTGGCCCTGGGCATGGCCCTACAGTCTTGCAATGAGAGACAACATTGCTTTTCTCCAGGAATCTCTGGGAAAATAGTGGAAAGCTGAGCAGGCCTGCGTGGGAGCCCACATTGCAGAGCAGTGACTGCTGGGTCTTGGTCTGCTCTGTGGCTGAAGGCAGGGACCTTATTTCCTTGTAACGGTTTCTTTCTTGATTAGTGGGCTCTACTTTCCCATTTCTGCAAGTTCTGAAGTTTTCTTGTGCTTCATAGAGAGGAGTGGTGCATCCAGTGGATTGGCAGTATTGGCTTTAATGAGAGACCAATGTTGACTTCCTCCCTAGCCTGGGCACAGATTACAAAACGTAAGTGGATAATATCTGTCATAGGCCTGCTGTGAAGATTAAATGACATAATGAGCATGAAGTTGTTAGCACAGAAATGTTCACTCCCTTGTCTTCTTCTATTGTTAGAACCAGCAGTTATATTTGGAGTTGTTAGCAAGAGCTAATAGTTCTCACATACTTTTTTTTTTTTTTTTTTTTTTTTTGAGACAGTCTCGCTGTGTCACCCAGGCTGGAGTGCAGTGGCACAATCTCATCTCACTGCAACCTCCGCCTTCTGGGTTCAAGCGATTCTCCTACCTTAGCCTCCCAAGTAGCTGGGGCTACAGGCGACCGCCACCATGCCTGGCTAATTTTTATATTTTTAGTAGAGACAGAATATCACCATATTGGCCAGGCTGGTCTTGAACTCTTGACCTTGTGATCTGCCGGCCTCGGCCTCCCAAAGTGCTGGGATTACAGGCGTGAGCCACCGTGCCCGGTCTTCTCACATACTTTTTATAACATGTAGTCTTTTCTGATTATGAACATTAAAAATGTATGCTTATGTAGGTAATTTGAAAAAAAAGCAATGAATATTATAAACCAAACTCTCAATCTCACTCTCTAGAGATAACTACTATTAGCATTTTGGTATTTTTTCTACTTTTTTTTTTCCATATAAACAGTGATGGAGCAATTGCTTATTTCACATGTAAAACTGTAACCAGCTTTTCTCATTTAATGTCACATTGACACCCATCTTGAGAGAGAGGGATTTCTCTGCTCATCAGTAGTGGAAAGGAGCCACATTCTTTGTATCTAGACTTGTTAGAATTGGGTACAAGGAAGGTTAGACTGGTGGTTGGCGGTGGGATAAACCAGGGCCAGGAGATAATTTGGCCCCTAATGGGCACCATTTTTGGGGTGTGAAATATGGTATGTTCTGCAGTTTGTGCAATCCTACTAAGTAATTATTTTCATGTTTCAAGTTGTCATGTTTGGGGTGTGAGGAGTTCCATAAAGCAGTTTCCTCTGACCTGGTTGGACTTTGCCCTAGACAGGCAGAAGACAACACCATCACCTGAGCTAAATTGCACCCACCAAATGTCTTACTGCCTGATACTGCCTCACAGATTTTGCAGAGAATGCATCAGTTGGTCCCATCAAAATAAACCACAGCTTCTATAAGATACATGGACCAGACTGCTCTTTCTCATCAAGCCTCCTCCCAGGCCTCTGCAGTAGAACAAGGGCCCAGCATGTGATTAGGAGTGCAGGACTATCGGAGACAGGGTCCAGTGACCCGTGGTCAGACACAAGAAAAATGCCATTTAGAAACCATAGTCCCATAGAGAATCCATACTGGGGCTAAAAGCACTGTCTGAGGGTCTTCTGAAATGTTGTGTACTTATTTTTTTCCTAGAAAAAGGGTACAAAGATTTTATAAGATTTATAAGGAGGTCTATGCCCTCTTCCTAATTATTAAGAGCTATTGATCTCAAAGAAAGGGTAGAGTGCATATTCTTTAGGCAGTCATCCAGGAAAAATGATTTCTTATCATTCAGCTTCAGATAAGGATCAAAGAACAGAGAAGTTGAAATGATATTCTTTGGCAAGAACCTGGAATGCAAATATTCAGTATTGCCAAATAAGAAAAGACTTAGAGACTTTATATCTATAATTATATTATTCTTCCATCTTCCTCCATTTTACCTCTCAATTTATTTATCATTTACATATTTTTTATTATTTCTATTGAGACACCAGTTTGGCTTCAGACAAACCTAAAAGTAACCAACAAGTTACTTATCTTTTCATTACCTTTATTTTCCATGTAAAATTGGAATAGCTTTTTATATCATAAGGTTATTGTAAGTATTAAACAGGTTACCGTATTTGAGGTAAAGCACTTAGCACAATGCTTAAAAATATATAGTAAGTTCTCATTAAATATTTACAATTATTATGATAATAATTATTGACTGTCGATATGTTATAGCTTTCAGGACACTATGTGCACAAAAGAATTTCCAACATGGTCTTACTCTGGTCTGTCTTCCTTGCATTGTGCTGTATTTCAGAATACTGAGTGTTAATGCTTTCTCTATCATCAAATACCAAAGCTATTTTCTGTGCTTTAATCGCTTTAAAAATCTGCTCTTTCTTAAGGTTAATTTGCTGGTTGATTGTATATTAATTACTGATAACAGTTGAGTAAAAATCTACCTTTAAAGAAAAAGTGACTAGTTTTGTTTGTGTAGCTCTAAGGATAAGCTCTGTTATGCTGCGTTAACAAATGATCCCCAAAGTCTTAGTGACTTACAATGACAGGGGTTTATTCTGTGCTTCTGCCACATACGTATAATAAAGTTTCATGGGCTACAGTTATGTAGCTTCAACCTGGCTGTCACAGCAGTCACCATCTTGAATGTTGCATGTCACCATATTAGTGGAGAAAAAGAGCTTTGGAACATCTCCCATTGGCATTTAAATCCCCTAGCTTGGGAATGCATGTGAGACTGCCAATTACCGATAATTGGTCAGAGCCAGTCACACAGCCACACCCAACCACAGGAAAGGGAGTAAGAAGAACCATCCTACCATGTACCTTGACGAGTAGACGTATTTGGTGAATTTATCCATGACTAAAAATGTTGATAGTGATATTTTAGGTCATATGCGGTGATCAAACCAGACATATTTGGTGAATTTATCCATGACAAAAAAAGTTGATAATAATATTTTAGGTGATATATGGTGATCAGTTTTGAATGTACAGGTTATCTGGCCATCCTCAAGTCACACTAAATGGATGATTACATCGTGCCACTTCCGGGTAAAAAATGTAACTGCTTTGGAGGCCTGTTGTGATATCCTGGGATGTTAAAGAAACAGAGGGAGAAGCAATGTATCTGTGCTTTGTTTTAGTCACCTTGCTTTTGGGTTGAATGTGTAAAGTCTGATGTTGATTATGTGTACAGAAAAGTCGTCATTGGGACATAATATTCTCCTTGTATGGTGTTTGAAAAGACACAGGGAAGAGCCTTTGCCAACAGACATGAAAAGTACCTGTTCAGGGGGGCGGGGTTTAGCATCCACCTGTGGCAGTCTCTTTTAAAGGGGAAATGAGGCAGGTTTCTTTCTCTTCAGGTGACCAAAAGACATCCTATGTGAAGTATTACAAGGTGGCAACATATCAAGGTAGTCTGGACTAGTTTTAGTTACACTCAAGTCTTCCACGAGCCGAGAATTTTCCATTTCACAAGGCATCTTTTTCATTAATAATCTCTTCGATTTTCAGTTATCATGTAAATTCGATAGAGGTTTTTTGATTCAAGAGAAAAAAGAAAAAAAGATACAAGCTATATGGTGAGTGTGTTTCAGGCACTGCATGAGACAGTTTTGTATATGTGATTTCATTTAAATCTCCCAATAATTTTGTAAATCATGTATTATTATAATAAGGAAATGAGGGCTCAGAGTGTTGAAATGGGTTGCATTTGAACTGCATTAGATCCAAGATTTCCTGATTACTAACATCTTCTTCTTGGGCTATGCAATCTCCTTTCTAGGCTTTGCTTGCATTAATTGGGGTTAAAGGCATGTTTTTGAATTAGTGCTGCCTCTATTCATAGTATTTCTACTTGACACATTCAATTTGACTAAAATGATTAAAGTAACTCTTCCATTTTGTTTGGTGAAGTTATTACTAGAGTCTCATAGAGAGGGCTCTGCGTGGAGAGGGCTGACTGCACTGACATTCTAAACATTTCAGTATAGCCTTAAGATTTTCTACACCACTGGATAAAGGTTTAAAAAATTATCGATGAATCCAGCCTCATGTCCAAAAGCTGTTACTTTCATCTGTCTTTTTGTCTTTTTCCAATTTCAACTGGATTTAATACAGATGACTTGAGTAATTTGTCAAAAAATTCCAAGATCTCTGTTTACAGACCAGTCGGGAGACACATTGTGTTTAACACACAACAGACAATAACATTTTTAAAGATCAGAATGACAGTACTTGTTTAACCCACACAAACATACACATGCACACACACAGACACACCCTCACCCTCACAGAGGTCTTAGGGCGTTAGCTGGGGTTTTATTTTCCATTATTTAGTAGTGCCTTGGGATTTTCTAATTTGATATCTTTGTCTTTGATTATTTGGAAGAATCTTCAAAGGTTCAAAACACATAGTAATTTGACATTTTGTTGAAGTGTGAATTCGAGCCAGAGAGTTGTTGAGAAATATAACTAACTTGTGTAGTAAGATGGTATAATTTGTTGAGTAAATTCTATAGCTAGAAGTGAGCTCAGCCCACAACTCAGCATTTGTATGCCAACCTAGTTGTATTTTGTACCCTCTGTCTCGGTGTATAGAAATAACAGAACAAATTATGCTCTGTAGTAGCAATGAATTTATTGGCAAATAAAGAAAGGTCTTTAGTTATATTCCTTCTCCTATTCTTGAGCAGTCATATCCAAGAGGGTATGGGAAAATATTTAGGACATTTAGCTATGTTTATGTTTTAATTCAGAGGTTAGCAAACTATGGCCCATGGGCTCAATCCACTCTAACCCATCTTTGTAAATAAGATTTTAATGGAACACAGCCATGTCCATGTGTTTATATGTTGTCAATGGATAATTTCATGCTACAAAGAAGAATTAAGTAGTGCGCCAAAGACACATGGCCTGCAAAGTGTAAAATATTCACTATCTGGTACTTGAAAAATGTTTTCTGACCCCCACTTTAATCTTGTCTTTTAAATTTTTTGAATGTTTTATACTGTACTTTTTATGGTATATAATGATAATACGTGTATATGATTTGTAAATAAAACATATATACATGTTAGAAATACGTTTAAAAAATCATTTACTTATGTAAGGATACATTCAAAATGGTTTAGAGACCACAATTTCAGGGCCTGCTGTTTAAGGAATATTTCCAAATGATTGCCTTTGTTGTTGTGGTTAGTGTTCTTAAAGACACATATCTTTTTTGTGTGCGTGCATTGTTTGTATTTTTGTCATGCATATTCCGTGGAGAAAGAATAAGCACAGTAGCACATTAGGGAGGAATTATGAACATATGTATATGAGAGAGTGAGAGAACAAGGCAACAAAAGAGGAAATGAAGAGTGGAAGAAAAAAAAAAGAGAAGAGGCAGGTTACCATGTAACCAGTAGTGTCTGCTGTAAGCTAGCCTATACTAGTGAGTTAGGTTTGATGTGAAACCAACTCTAATCTGATTGTAATAGGCAGTAGCTTGCATCTGAATCATTTGAAAAGCTCTACCCTATGACCAAAAAAGAAAAAAATTTCTCTCAGTTTTTCTCAAGGCCAAAAATTCTCCCATTAACCAATCCCTCCCATTATGGGATTTGAGGCCTTCTTTAAAATATATTTCTATTCTGATACTCAGAGGGGCAACATATTAAGCCAGTTTTAGCCATTGGCTCATTTTATTAATTAGCTCATTAGATTACTTGGTGCTCAGTTGCTTGGTTGAAGAGCAGCTGAGAAAAATCTGAAAACAAAATCATTCTTTAGTTTTTGGTAGGAATAAATCAACTGAAGCAATCCCTGCCTGCCTCAGGGATGACAAAGACCTGACATGCCAGTGGCTGGGAGAGACAGTGTGATGAGAAGCTGGTCCCAGGCAGCTCTGATCCTGGCCTATCTGCAAGATGGCTAGTCTGACTATGGATGATCAGGAGTTGCTCCTCCTGGGCTTGAAGGTTCATTAGTCAGCAAGGTAATAAGGACTATATATTGCCAAGGACCCAAGGCCCACTGAGAATTTCTTGTGTGTACATTAATCTCGGCAGATCAAAGCCATTCTGAGCTTAAAACTAATCTGCATTAATGAACAGCCTCCTCAATTTCCATTTTTATGATGTGTGCAGCATGGTGATTTGTTTCTCCACTGCTTGAAATGGGATGGCTGACTGATGAATCACTTTCTCTGAGAAGCTTGTCTGTGAGCAGTAATGTTGCAAATGGGTGCAAACCAAAAAATCTGTTCTTACTTCATTAAAAAGATGACATAGGCTCCCACTTTCCAAAATTATGTCCTCTCCTCACACGACTGACTGCAGTTTCTGTTTTGTTGTGTAGGTGGGGTGTTGAGCCAGTCTCTGTGCTGGTGTTGCATGTCAGAAGATGCAGCTACTTGGGAAAATTTTGAGACACATTCACTTTGCAGGTCAAGCAAGAGAGAAGGCTGTAACAATTACCAGGAGTAGACACTATTATCTGGATTGAGCCCAATAACAGGGTTTCAAAGGAGGACCAGATCCAAAAAGGCTAGATTAGCAGGGAAGGGGTCTGAGGAAACAGAGTAGTGGGGACGAGCAAGGTAGAGGGCAGATGGATAACTTTGGGTTTTGAAATTTAGGCTTTAAACCTGTGAGCACAATTCATTCCCCAGGATGACACCACTATTACCCCCACTACCATCATCATCATCATTATTCTCGTCTTCTAGACTGGTGTGTTGTTAATTGCTTTATATGTCTTTTTAAATTTTTAATACAGCAACATTTTGAGAGAGATACCACACTTATTCTCACTTCTTTACACTAAAAAATTAAGATGCAAATTAGGAATCATAAAATTCATCCCTTTTTTTTGAGATGGAGTTTTGCTTTTATTGCTCAGGTTGCAGTGCAATGGCACAATCTTGGCTCACTGCAACCTCTGCCTCTGGGGTTCAAGCAATTCTCCTTTCTCAGCCTCCCAAGTAGCTGGGATTACAGGCACATGCCACCATGCTTGGCTAATTTCTTTTTGTATTTTTAGTAGAGATGGGATTTCATCATATTGGTCAGGCTGGTATCGAACTCCTGACCTCAGGTGATCCGCCCACCTTGGCCTCCCAAAGTACTGGGATTCATCCTTTTAAAATGTACATTTCAGTATATTCATAGAGTTGTGTGTGCAATCATCACCATTCTATAATTCTAGAGCATTTTCATCACCCCGCCCCAAAGAAATCCAATGAGTTACTCCTCATCCCTTTCTACTCCATAGCTCTTGGCAGCTACTAATCTACTTTCTCTATAGATTTGCTTATTCTGGACTTTTCATATAAATTGAACTGTTCAGTATGTGGCCTTTTGTTACTGTCTTCTTTCACTTAGCATAATGTTTTCAAGGCTCTTCCATTTTGTAGCATGCATCAGTACTTCATTCCTTTTCATGGCTGAATAAAATTCTATTGTACAGATATACCACATTTTGTTTATCCATTTATCAGCTGATGAGGTTGGGTTTTACCTCTTTTGCTATTGTAAGCAGTGCTGATAGGAGCATTCATGTACAAGATTTTGTGTGGACATAAGCTTTCACTTATTTTTGGATATAAACCTAGAAAACAAATTGCTTTGTCATATGGTATTAATAATTATATATTTAACTTTTTGAGGAATCTTCAACATTTTTTTTCATAGTAGCTACCGTTTTGTATTTCTGCCAGCAATATTTGAGGATTTCACATTCTCTGCATCATTGCCAACATTTGTTATGGTTCCTTTTTGATCATAGCTATCTGAATAGATGTAAAATGCATATTACTGTAATTTATATTTGCATTTTTCTAGTTACAAATTATGTTTAATATCTTTTCTTGAGCTTATTGGTCAATTATACATCTTCTCTGGAGAAATTCTATTTGAATTCTTTGCCCAGGTTTAGTTGGGTTATTTGACTTTTTATTGTTGAATTGTAATGGTACTTTATATATTCTGGATATTTGATCCCTATCAGATATGTGACTTACAAATATTTCCTTCGTTTCTGTGGGTTGTGTTTTCCTTTCCTTTTCTTTTTCTTCCTTCCTTCCTTCCTTCCTTCCTTCCTTCCTTTCTTTTTTTTTTTTTTTTTTTTGAGATGGAGTCTTATTCTGTTGCCCAGGCTGGAGTGCAGTGGTGCAATCTCAGCTCACTGCAACCTCTGCCTCCCAGGTCCAAGCAATGCCTCTGCCTCAGCCTCCTGAGTAGCTGGGGCTACAGGCGCACGCCACCATGCCCAGCTAATTTTTGTATTTTAGCAAAGACGGGGTTTCACCATGTTTTCTTTATAGTGTTCTTTAAACACAAACGTTTTAAATTTTGATCACATCAACTCACCTATTTTTTCTTTTGTTGCTCGTGCATTTGGTTTCATATCCAAAAAATATTGTTTAATCCAAGGTGGCAAAGGCTCGCTCCTATGTTTTCTTTTAAGTGTTTAACCGTTTTAATACTTAATTTAGATTGTTGATCCATTTTGAGTTAGTTTTTGTGTATGTTGTAAAATAAGTGTCCAACTTAATTTTTTTGAATGTGGATATTCGGATATTCACAAGTCCCAGTCCTGTTTGTTGAAATGACTATTTTTTTCCCCATTGAATTTCTTGGTTCCCTTCTTGAAAATAAATTGACCATAAACATATGCATTTATTTCTGGATTATGAATTCGATATTATTCATATATATCTGTCATTATGCCAGTATCAAGCAGCCTTGATTATTGTACTAAGCTTCGAACTTGGGAAGTTTGAGTTGTTCAAATTTGTCCTTTTTCCAGGTTGTTTCAGCTGTTTTAGATCCGTAGTATTCCTCTATGAATTTTAAGATCAACCTGTCAATTTCTTCAAAAAAGCAGGTGGGATTTTGATACGGGTCATGCTCAATTTTCAGATCAAATTGGAAAGTATTGCTATCTTGATAATATTGTCTTCTACTCCATGAATATGGGTTATGTTTCTATTTATTTAGGTGATCCTTAGTTTTCTTTAATAAAATTTATTTTTAGTGTAGTTTTAGATTAATATCAAAAGATGAGCAGAAAGTGCAGCGTTTTCGTATAGCCCCTATTCCCACACATACACAACTGTCCATACTATTGACATCCTGCCTAGAGTGGTACATCTGTTACAATGTGTAAACCTACATTGATATCTCATTACCAGCAAGAGTCCCTGGTTTCTATGGGGGTTCATTCTTGGTGCTGTACATTTTGTAGGTTTTGACAAATGTATGACAACAGGTATCCACCACTGTAGTATCATGCAGAATAGTTTCATTGCCCTCAAAATCCTCTCTGCTCTGCCTCTTTATCCCTCCCTCACCTAAACTCTTGGTAAGTATTAACTTTTTACTGTCGTTGTAGTTTGCTTTTTCACAACATCATACAGTTGGAATCAGATAGTATGTTTTTTTTCAGATTGGCTTCTTTAACTTAATATATATTTAATCTTTCTTCATATCTTTTTGTGGCTTGATAACTCTTTTCTTTATAGTGCCCATTAACGTTCAATTGCCTGGATGTACCACAGTTTATTTATCCATCCACCTACTGAAGGACATCTTGGTTGCTTTCAAGCTTCTTTGGCAATTATGAATAAAGCAACTCTGTGCAGGTTTTTTTTTGTGGGCAAATTTTCAACTTCTTTGGGTAAATATCTAGGAACATGATTGCTGGATCACATGATAAGAATATATTTGCGTTTATAAGAAATTACCAAACTGGGCTGGAACGGTGGCTCACACCTATAATCCCAGCACTTTCGGAGGCCAAAGCAGGCAGATCACCTGAGGCCAAGAGTTCGAGACCAACCTGAGCAACATGGAGAAACCCCATCTCTACTAAAAATACAAAAATTGGCCAGGGCATGGTGGCACTTGCCTGTAATCCCAGGTACTCGGGAGGCTGAGGCAGGAGAATTGCTTGAACCGGTGAGGCAGAGGTTGTGGTGAGCCAAGATCATGCCACTCCAGCCTGGGCAACAAAATTGAGATTCCATCTCAGAAAACAAAAAGAAAACAAACAAACAAAGAAATTACCAAACTGTCTTCCCAAAGTGACTGTACTATGTTGTATTCCCACTAGCAATGAATGAGAATTTCTGTTTTTCCACATCCTGCCAGCATTTGATATTTTCAGTGTTTTGAATTTTGACTATCCTTTTAGGTGTGTTGTGGTATCTCGTTTCAATTTGCAATTCCCTAATGACATATGATATTGAACTTTTTTATGTGCTTATTTATCTTCTGTATATCTTCTTTGGTGAGATGTCTGTTCAACATCTTTTGCCCATTTAAAAATCAAATTATTTGTTTTCTTATTATTGAGTTTTAAGAGTTATTTGCTTATGTGGGATAACAATTCTTTGTCAGTTATGTTCTGTAGTAATTTAGCGGTAAGAGGTGGGAGGAGGGGAATGGTTCCATAGTCCTGTTTTCAGTTCTGAGTCTTCTGATGAGCTTTTGCCTCTGGACTGCGAACCTCACCAGTGTTTCTCAGTCCCAGCCACTCCTACCTTAAAGAGAAACAGAATGACAAGAGAGGCCTGGAATTTGGCATTTCCCTTCTCCCATGTGGAAGGACAGTTGAAACTAGAGTTGAGTACTTTCCTTCCCTCTGGTAGGTTAGGTTCTAATAAAACCCCAGAAGGTTTGGCTCTGGTAAAATTGTTTCTCCTCAGGGCAGAGTTGTTAGGGATAGAATGGCCTGGCATGTTTCAAAAGGGTTTCTTTCCCCTTCCCCTGCCAGAAGCTTGAGGAGATATTTCTCCCATATTCACTATGAGGACCTGGTAGAGCTTCTGGAGGTAAACTCACAAAAACGTGGGGGCCGCTATGACTAGATATCCTGGGGTTTTTAACTCTCCCCTGGAGTTGTTCACACTAAGCCTCCAGTGATTTACCAATTACAGTTCAGGTTTTCCTACCCAGCACTGGTCTCCAAGGAGGTTTCTGGTTGTGGGTTTCTCCTTCAGCAAGTTATAATTCTCTTAATCTCCTTCAGCAAGTTCATCTCTCCAATTTGAGGGGCAGTGGTTTGCCCTGTGACCTCAATTCCCTTATGCATTTAAGAAGGTTGTTGATTTTTCAGTTTGCTTAGCTTTTTCTTGTTGTTATGGAGTGGTAGCTCTAAGCTAAACTAGAAACTGGAAGTATTCCTTAATATTTTTCAATAACGTTTGCAGTTTTTGGTGTACCAATTTTCCGCTTTTTGGTTAGATTTATTCCTAAGTGTTTTATTCTTTTGATGCTATTCAAAATAGAATTATTTTATTAACTTCATTTTTGTATTGTTCGTTGCTAGTGTATAGAAATACAATTGAGCTTTGTGCATTGATTTTGTATCCTGTAACCATGCTGCACTAATTTATTAGTTACAGCACTCTGTTCATTTTGTGAGTTTCTTAGGATTTTCTACATGCAAAACCATGTCATTTGCAAATATAGTTTTACTTCCTCTTTTCTAATATGGATGCCTTTTATTTCTATTTCTTGCCTCATAGTCTTGGCTAGAACTCCCAGTACAGTGTTGAATAGAAGTGATGAGAGCTGTCACCTTTGTCTTTTTTTCTGATCTTACGGGAAAATCTTTCAGTGTTTCATCATTAGGTATGATGCTAGCTATGGGTTTTTATAGATGTCCTTTATCAGGTTAAGGAAGTTAACTTCGGTTTTAGTTTCCTATTGCTGTTGTTACAGAGTGCCACAAATTTAATGGTATAAAAACTGTAAATTTTTTTACAGTTCTTGAAGTCAGAGGTCCAAAGTGGGTTTTAAGAGCTAAAATTAAGGTGTTAGCAGAGCTGCATATTTTTCTGGAATTTCTGTGAAAAAATCCATTTCCTTTCCTTTTTTAGCTTCTAGAGCCTGGTTGTATTTCTTGGCTCATGGCTCCTTTATTTATCTTCAAGGTATATTACTCCAGTCTCTGATTCCATCATCTTATCTCCTTTTTCTGACTTTGACCTACTTGCCTCTCTCTTATAAGAGCTCTTGTGATTACAGTGGGCTCAGCCAAATAATACAGGATTATTTCTTAATCTCAAAACCTTTAATTGAATCATACCTACTAAGTCCCTTTGGTCACGTAAGGCAATATATTTCAGGTTCTGCAATAGTGTGGACATTAATGTGGGTTCATTATTTTCTTCACTTTCTATTTCTGGTTTGTTTTGCATTTTCATTGTAAAAGAGTGTGGGGTTTCGTCAAATTATTTTCCCATATCTATTGAGATGATTATATGTTTTTTGTCCTTTATTTTATTAAATTGGTTGATGTTGTCTATTGAAGGAACCTTGCACTTCTGGGATAAATTCCACTTGGTCATGTGCATAATGATTTTTAAATGTTGTTGGACTTAGTTGCTAGTATTTTGTATAGGATTTTTGCATCTATATACATAACGATTATTGACCTGTAGTTTTCTTTCTTGTGATGTTTTTTATCTAATTTTAATGTCTTGACAATGCTGGCTTCATACTATGAGTTGAGAAGTGTTCCCTTCTCTTTTATTTTGTGGCTGAGTTGGTGAAAGATTAGTATTACTTCTTTAGTTATGTGTTAGGATATACCAGTAGAGCCACCTGATCCTGGGCTTTTATTTGGGTGAGGTTTTTTGATGATTAATTCAGTCTCTTTTCTTGCTAGAGATCTATTTATAATGTCTGTTTTTTTTTGATTCAGTTTTAGTACTGAGAGATTTTCTTGGAAATTGTCGGTTTCGTCTAGATTATCTAATTTGTTGGCACACAATTATTTATAGTATTCCCTTATAATTCTTTTTATTTCTGTAAGGTCCAAAGTAATGACCCCTTCCTTCATTTATGACTATTAATTTGATCCCTCTCTTTTTTTCTTTGTCAGCCTAGTTAAACATTTATCATTTTGTTCATTTTTTCGAAGAACTAATTTTCGATTTTGTTAATTCCCTCTATTGTTTTTCTATTTTTTACTTCATTAGTTCTCACTGTATTTTTATGATGTCTTCCTTCTTCTTCCCTTGGGGTTAGTTTGCTCTCTTTTTTTCTGGTTTCTTAGGGTGGAAACTTAGGTTATGGATTTAAGATCTTTCTTCTTCTTCTCTATAGGTATTTACAGCTACACATTTTTTTCATGGCACTATTTTCACAGTACCCCATTTGTTTTAGTATATTGTATTTTGTTTTCAATACTCTCAAAATATTTTCTAGTTTCCCGTGTAATTTCTTCTTTGGTTTATTGATTATTTATAAGTGTGCAGCTTAATTTTTATAATTTTTGATTCTCAATTTTTTTCCTAATAATTTCTAATTTTATTCCATTGTTGCCAGAGATTATACTTAGTATAATTTCATTCTATTTAAATTTACAAAGGCTTTTATTATGGCCTATTATATGGTCTATCCTGGAGAATGTTCTTTCTGTATTTGAGAAGAATATGTGTTCTGCTATTGTTGGGTGGAATGTTCTATATGAATCTGTTATGTTTTGTTGGTTTATCGTGTTGTTCAAGCCTTCTATTTTCTTAGTTATCTCTGTTTTTCCAATACATTATTGAAAGTGGGATATTAAATTATCCAATTATTATTATTTAATTGTTTTTCTCTCTTTAATTCTGTAAAAATTCACTTTATGTATTTTGGGTCTTTGTTGTTGGGTACATGAATGTTTGTAATTATTTTTTCTTCTTTATAGATAGACTCTTTTATTGTTATAAAATACCCTTCTTTGTCCTTAGCATTATCTTTTGACTTAAAGTCTACTTTGTCTGCTATTAGAATAGTTATTCCCATTCTCTTTTTATATACTATATATAAAAATATAGTATATATTTTATATATACTATATATAAAAATATAGTATATATTTTATATATACTATATA
>NW_022437012.1:7314729-7317250 GCF_009761245.1 Sapajus apella | reverse complement strand
ATTACTATATATTTTATATAAAAATATATAGTATATATAGTATTTATAAAAATATACTATATATTTTTATATATACTATATAAAAATGTACTATTTACATGGTATATTTTTCCCATTCTTTCACTTTTAACTTACTTATGTCTTTAAACTTTGTCTCTGGTAGATAGCATATAGTTGAATTATAAATCTCTTTTTTTATGCATCTTTTCTTTGAATTTCTGCCTTTTAATTGGCATGTTTAATTCATTTGTTTAACATAATTAACATAAGAATTATATTACCCATTTTGTGATATTTTTGTGTGTGTTATGTGCTTTTTGTTCCTCTGTTTCTCCATTGCTATTTTCTTTTGCATTAAATCAATACTATCTAGTGTACTATGTTAATTTCTGTGCTTATTTTAAAATTTTATTATATTTTTAAATTTATTTATTTATTTATTTTTTTCCCATTTATTTTATTGCATTTTAGGTTTTGGGGTACATGTGAAGAACATGCAAAATTGTTGCATAGGTACACACATGGCAGTGTGATTTGCTGCCTTCCTCCCCATCACCTACTTCTGGCATTTCTCCCCTTGCTATCTCTCCCCAGTTCCCCACCCCGCACCGTCCCTCCCCTATTTCCCCCCAACTGACCCCAGCGTGTAGTGCTCCCCTCCCTGTGTCCATGTGTTCTCATTGTTCAACACCCGCCTATGAGTGAGAACATGCGGTGTTTGATCTTCTGCTCTTGTGTCAGTTTGCTGAGAATGATGGTTTCCAGGTTCATCCATGTCCCTACAAAGGACCCAAACTCATTGTTTTTGATGGCTGCATAATATTCCATGGTGTATATGTGCCACATTTTCCCTATCCAGTCTATCGCTGATAAGCATTTGGGTTGGTTCCAGGTCTTTGCTATTGTAAACAGTGCTGCAATGAACGTTCGTGTGCACGTGCCCTTATAGTAAAACGATTTGTAATCCTTTGGATATATACCCAGTAATGGGATTGCTGGGTCAAATGGAGTTTCTATTTCTAGGCCCTTGAGAAATCGCCACACTGTCTTCCACAATGGTTGAACTAATTTACACTCCCACCAACAGTGCAAAAGTGTTCCTATTTCTCCACATCCTCTCCAGCATCTGTTGTCTCCAGATTTTTAAATGATCGCCATTCTAACTGGCGTGAGATGGTATCTCAGTGTTGTTTTGATTTGCATTTCTCTGATGACCAGTGATGATGAGCATTTTTTCATATGTTTGTTGGCCTCATATATGTCTTCTTTTGTGAAGTGTCTGTTCATATCCTTTGCCCATTTTAGAATGGGCTTGTTAGTTTTCTCTTGCAAATCTGTTTTAGTTCTTTGTAAATTCTGGATATCAGCCCTTTGTCAGATGGGTAAACTGCAAAATTTTTTTCCCATTCTGTTGGTTGCCGATTCACTCTAATGACTGTTTCTTTTGCTGTGCAGAAGCTGTGGAGTTTGATTAGGTCCCATTTGTCTATTTTGGCTTTTGTTGTCAATGCTTTTGGTGTTTTGGTCATGAAGTCCTTGCCTACACCTATGTGTTGAATGGTTTTGCCTAGATTTTCCTGTAGGGTTTTTATGGTGTTAGGTCTTCTGTTTAAGTCTTTAATCCATCTGGAGTTAATTTTAGTGTAAGGTGTCAGGAAGGGGTCCAGTTTCTGCTTTCTGCACATGGCTAGCCAGCTTTCCCAACACCATTTATTGAACAGGGAATCCTTTCCCCATTGTTTGTTTTTGTCTGGTTTGTCAAAGATCAGATGGTTGTAGATATGTTGTGTTGCCTCCAAGACCTCTGTTCTGTTCCATTGGTCTATATGTCTGTTTTGGTACCAGTACCATGCTGTTTTGATTACTGTAGTCCTGTAGTATAGTTTGAAGTCTGATAGTGTGATGCCTCCCTCTTTGTTCTTTTGCTTAGAATTGACTTGGGTATGCGGGCTCTCTTTTGGTTCCATATGAAGTTTAAGGTGATTTTTTCCATTTCTCTGAAGAAGGTCATTGGTAGCTTGATGGGGATAGCATTGAATCTGTAAATTACTTTGGGCAGTATGGCCATTTTCATGATATTGATTCTTCCTAACCATGAACATGAAATGTTTCCCCATCTGTTTGTATCCTCTCTTATTTGGTTAAGCAGTGGCTTGTAGCTCTTCTTGAAGACGTCCTTTATGTTCCTTGTTAGTTGTATTCCTAGGTATTTTATTCTCTTTGTGGCAATTGTGAATGGAAGTTTGTTCTTAATTTGGCTCTCTTTAAGTCTGTTACTGGTGTATAGGAATGCATGTGATTTTTGCACATTGATTTTGTATCCTGAGACTTTGCTGGACTTGCTTATCAGTTTCAGGAGATTTGGGGCTGAGACGATGGGGTCTTCTAGATATACAATCATGTCGTCTGCAAATAGAGACAATTTGACTTCCTCCTTTCCTATTTGAATGCCCTTTATTTCTTTTTCTTGCCTGATTGCTCTGGCTAGAACTTCTAATACTATATTGAATAGCAGTGGTGA
>NW_022437012.1:7301784-7309729 GCF_009761245.1 Sapajus apella | reverse complement strand
TTTTTTTGGGTGGTAAGCTCTTAATTGCTGCCTCAACTTCAGACCTTGTTATGGGTCTGTTCAGGGTTTCGGCTTCGTCCTGGTTTAGGCTTGGGAGGAGACGAGTGTCCAGGAATTTATCCATTTCTTCCAGGTTTATTAGTTTGTGTGCATAGAGTTGTTTGTAATAATCTCTGATGATAGTTTGAATTTCTGTGGAATCTGTGGTGATATCCCCTTGATTGTTTTTTATTGCATCAATTTGGTTATTCTCTCTTTTCTTTTTTATTAATCTGGCTAGTGGTCTGTCTATTTTGTTGATCTTTTCAAAAAACCAGCTCCTGGATTTATTGACTTTTGAAGGGTTTTTTGTGTCTCTATCTCCTTCAGTTCTGCTCTGATCTTAGCTATTTCTTGTCTTCTGCTAGACTTTGAGGTTTTTTGATCTTGCTCCTCTAGCTCTTTCAGTTTTGACGATAGGGTGTCAATTTTTGATCTCTCCTTGCTTCTCATGTGGGCACTTATTGCTATATATTTTCCTCTAGAGACTGCTTTAAATGTGTCCCAGAGATTCTGGTATGATGTGTCTTCATTCTCGTTGGTTTCGAAGAATATGTTTATTCCTGTCTTCATTTCATTGTTTATCCAGTCAACATTCAAGAGCAAGTTGTTCAGTTACCATGAAGCTGTGTGGTTCTGGGTTAGTTTTTGAATTCCGAGTTCTAACATGATTACACTGTGGTCTGAGTGACTGTTTGTTACAATTTCCATTCTTTTGCATTTGCTGAGGAGTGATTTACTCCCAATTATGTGGTCAATTTTAGAGTAGGTGTGATGTGGTGCTGAGAAGAATGTATATTCTGTGGCTTTGGGGTGGAGAGTTCTGTAAATGTCTATTAGGTTTGCTTGGTCCAGGTCTGAGTTCAAGTCCTGGATATCCTTGTTAATTTTCTGTCTGGTTGATCTGTCTAATATTGACAATGGGGTGTTAAAGTCTCCCACTATTACTGTGTGGGAGCCTAAGTCTCTTTGTAAGTCATTAAGAGCTTGCCTTATGTATCTGGGTGCTCCTATATTGGGTGCGTATATATTTAGGATCGTTAGCTCTTCTTGTTGCATTGATCCTTTTACCATTATGTAATTTCCCTCTTTGTCTCTTATGATCTTTGTTGCCTTAAAGCCTAATTTATCAGAGATGAGAATTGCAACTCCTGCTTTTTTGTGCTCTCCATTTGCTTGGTAAATCTTCCTCCATCCCTTTATTTTGAGCCTTTGCGTATCCTTGCACTTGAGATGGGTTTCCTGGATACAGCACAAGGATGGGTTTTGTCTTTTTATCCAATTTGCCAGTCTGTGTCTTTTGATTGGGGCATTTAGTCCATTTACATTTAGGGTTAATATTGTTATGTGCGAATTTGATACTGCCATTTTGGTGCTAGCTGGGTGTTTTGCCCTTTAGTGGAGCTGGCACTTGTTGTTCCTTTATATGTGTAGAGCCTCTTTCAGGAGCTCTTGTAGAGCTGGCCTGGTGGTGACGAAATCTCTGAGTACTTGCATGTTCCCAAAGGATTTTATTTTTCCTTCACTTATGAAGCTTAGTTTGGCTGGGTAGGAGATTCTGGGTTGAAAGTTCTTTTCTTTAAGGATGTTGAATATTGGCCCCCACTCTCTTTTGGCTTGTAGGGTTTCTGCTGAGAGATCTGCTGTGAGTCTGATGGGCTTCCCTTTGTGGGTAACCCGACCTTTCTCTCTGGCTGCCCTTAGTATTTTCTCCTTCATTTCAACCCTGGTGAATCTGACGATTATGTGCCTTGGGGTTGCTCTTCTTGAGGAATATCTTTGTGGTGTTCTCTGTATTTCCTGGACTTGAATGTTTGCCTGCCTTGCTAGGTTGGGGAAGTTTTCCTGGATAATATCCTGAAGAGTATTTTCCAGCTTGGATTCATTCTCTTCGTCGCATTCAGGTATGCCTATCAAACGTAGATTAGGTCTTTTCACATAGTCCCACATTTCTTGGAGATTTTGTTCATTCCTTTTTACCCTTTTTTCTCCAGTCTTGCCTTCCCGTTTTATTTCATTGAGTTGATCTTCGACCTCTGATATCCTTTCTTCTGCTTGGTCAATTCTGCTGTTGATACTTGTGCATGCTTCGTGAAGTTCTCGTGTTGTGTTTTTCAGCTCCATCTATTCACTTATATTCCTTTCTATTTTGTCCTTTCTCGTTAGCATTTCATCAAATCTTTTTTTAAGTTCTTAGTTTCTTTGCATTTGGTTAGAACATGTTCTTTAAGTTCACAGAAGTTTCTTACTACCCACCTTCTGAAGTCTGATTCTGTCATTTCATCACACTCGTTCTCCATCCAACCTTGTTCCCTTGCTGGTTAGGAGTTGTGATCCCTTGTAGGAGGAGAGGTGTTCTGGTTTCAGGTGTTTTCATCTTTTTTGCGCTTGTTTCTTCCCATCTTTAAGGATTTACCCACCTGTCGACTTTGTAGTTGCTGGCTTTCAGATTGGGTCTCAAATCTTTCAGATTGACATTCTGTTTGTTGATGATGAGGTTATTTCTGTTTCTTGGCTTTCCTTCTGACAGTCTGGCCCCTCTTCTGTAGGTCTGCTGAGGTTCACTCCAGGCCCTGCTTGCCTGGGGTTCACCTGCAGCAGCTGCTGAACAGTAAGGGTTGTTACCAGTTTTCGACTTCTGCTATCTTTGTCCCAGAAGGATACCCGCCTAGTGTCAATCTGATCTCTCCTTCATGAGGTGTCTCTTTGGATATATAGGGGTCAGGGAGCTGCTTGAGGAGACGGTCTCTTCTTTATAGGAGCTCAAATGGTGAGCTGTGAGCTCTGTTGTTCATTCAGAGCTGCTGGGCAGGTACTTTTAGGTCTGCTGCAGCAGAACTCATAAACTGCTTTTTGTTCCCAGGTGCTCTGTCCCAGGGATTTAGGGCTTTATTTATGACTTTCCGTTATGCTGCTGCCTTCTTTTTTTTTTCCTTCAGAGCTGCCCTGCCCAGCAAGGAGGCAGCCTAGTCACTGTTGGCCTGTAGAGGCTTTGCTGAGCTGCTGTGGGCTCTGCCCCGCTGCCGAGTGAACTTCCCTGCAGTCCTGTTTATATGGGTGTAGTTAGAACTGCTTTGGCGATGGTGGCCCACCTCTTTTGAGGCGGAGTCTCTCTGCTGTGGTGGGTTGCCTTGGCAACGGCGGGCTGCCTCGGCAACGGCGGGCTGCCTCGGCAATGGCGGGTTGCCTTGGCAACGGCGGGCTGCCTCGGTAATGCGGACGCCCCTCCCCCACAGAGCTGGACCGCCCCGGGTTCAGCTGCGCTTGCTGTGAAACTCTCAATCCAGAGTTTCTGATTGCTGTCCTTTTGTGGGGGTGGGACCAGCTGAGCCTGATCGCCTGGCTCCCTGCCTCAGAGCCTTTTTTAAGTTTGTGTTCCAGTCGCCTGTTGAAGAGGCCCCGGGGTCTGTTTGTTTTCCCCTGCGGCCACTCACTGCGCTGGCTTAAACAGCGGCACTGAGGTTTGTGGTGCTTTTTTTTTTTTTTTTTTTTCCCCCTGGAATCTACTGTCCTGGTTCCCTGCTCAGTCCCCTTTTTAAACAGACGAATGGGTGACTTCCCGTGGCTCCAATCGCCAGCCAAAAGGGCATCCAGACCGGTGTATTTTATACGGAGAACCACTGCTCCGGGGCGCTGACGAAGCAGCCATGCGGGGCAAAGCAGCGGCGCTGGCCGGCACAGCCACGCTGGCCGAAAGAGCCGCGCTGGTTACCTGTGGAGCTCCTCCGCCTGGGAATTTCCTAGTCTGTGGGCAATAAAAATTCGGCGTCCACTCACCCTCTGCGCTTTCACTGGGAGCTGCAACCCTGAGCTGTTCCAAAATGGCCATCTTGGATCGACCCCCCTAATTTATTTTCTTAATGGTCACCATGTGGATTACAACTAATGTCTTAACTTATGATAATCTAGTTTAGATTAATATCAATTTAATAATAATATAGAAAAACATTGTCTAGCTCTTTATCTTCTTCCTACTTTCATACTCTTATTATTCAAATTACATCTTTATACACTATGGCCATCAACACAGATTTATAATTATTGCTTTATGTAGTTACTTTTTTAAATCAGGAAAGATAAAATATCATTTAAAAGTACATTTACACTGTCTTTTATCATCTACCTGTGTACTTTTAACAGTGCTTTTAATTTCTTTGTTAGGTTTAAGTTATTAACTATTGTTCATTAATTTCAGCCTGAAAGACTACATTTCGTTTATTTTGTAGAGAAGGTTTGCTAGTGATAAGTTATCTAAATTTTTGTTTGAGAATGACTTAATTTTATTTTTGAAGGATAGTTTTGTTGAATAAATAATTCTTGCTTGACAGTGTTTTTCTTTTGGCACTGTGAATGTATCATTCTTGAGCCTTTATAGTTTCTGATGAGAGATCAGCTGATAGTCTTTTTGGCAATTCTTTGTACATGATGAGTTGCTTTTCTCTTGCTGCTTTCAATAATTTTTTGCCTTGGCTTTTGACAGTTTGATTTTATATGCCTAGGTGTGAATCCTGGGTAAGAGAAGGTGGGTAAGCAGCCTTTGTGGTGGCATTTGGCTGAGACCTGTGAGTGAAGCCCTGGTATGTGAGGAGTCAGACAGTCTCCCTGTGTAATCCATCTTTACACTAGGGATTCCTGCCACCCAGGCCATGGAAGAACAACTTGTCCCTCCCATGCTTTGAGGTTAACCTGGGGAGATGCCAAGAGACTATGGAGGTAAAGGCACTGGGAAAGGTTGCAGGCATTTTTCTAGTCCTGAGACCAATGGGAAGATGTCATTCTAAATGTGGGTTTATCCCCTGCTGGGCAGTGTTCAGTGGCCTGGCAGCAAGGGTTGCTGCAGGAATTTGAGTCTTAGGCTAGAGACTAGAGTGCTTGGTCTGGAGTGGGGGAAGGGCCCCCATAGCCAAAATTGAGTGTCCAATGTAGAGTGCACTGCAGCAATAGGTACTAAATAAAGTTTGACTCTTTCCATGTGCAAGGCTGGAGTGGGAGATTGCTGAAGATCTCCATAATGTGCTTTTACCTGTGCAGTGAGATTTGCAAAGAACTAGTTTGCGACCTGGGGCCAATCTGCATGTGACACTGCTGGATGCCTCAGCTTCCTCCTTTCGTCAAATGGAGGAGTGAGCTCCGCTGGTTCTGAGGAGTGGGAGGGATGTGGATCCATATCCATTCGCCTGGATTGGGAACTTGGGCTGTCCTCCCTTCCTGTGCAGAGAACTTAGTGCAGCAGTGGTTTCTCCCCATTTCACCTAGTCATATCTCTAGGCATTTAGCTCACCTGCTCACCTGCGTTAGGGCTTGCACTGCCCCTTCTTTCCTGTGCAGAGAACTTGGTGAAGTGGCAGTTTCTCTGCTTGTGCCTGGGCATGTCTCCAGGTGTTTTGTGCTGCCTTTCAGACCTTCTCAGAGCTGGTGCTTGTGCCTACCCTTGGGAGCCCAGCTCACTGTGCATTCCACAGAATACATTAGCAAAGACTAATGGAATTAGCCTAAGTGTCCATCAATGGATGGTAGAATAAAGAAAATGTGGAATATATACACCATGGAACACTATTCAGCCCTAAAGAAAAAAAAAAAAAAGTGAAATGTCTTTTGCAGCAACGTGAATGGAGCTTTGCTATTGTGAATAGTGCTCTGATAAGCATGAGTGCAGGTATCTTTTTGATAGAATGATATCTTTTCCTTTGGTTACATAACCCAGTAGTGGGACTGGTAGATCAAATGGTAGTTCTATTTTTAGCTTTTTGAAAAATCTCCATACTGTTTTCTGCAGAGGTTCTTCTTATTATCAACATTTGCATCTTCCTGTTCTCTTTTGCATCAGCATCAATAGTGGAGGAAAATCTTTACAGCATCCAGGGCTCAATGCAGTTTGTGGTAAAAAGGTGTTCTATTAGCAGTTCACCCAAAGAAACCACCAGGAGTAGCTTCGCCATTTAACCATATTGTGTTATAAATTATATCTCTCTATATATAATATATAGATATATTTATAATAAAATATACAGGTATATCTATAACAAAATATACAGATATAGCTAGATCTATTTTTATATCTACCTGTGTTATTGACCCCACAGAGCTCTGCTTAGCTGACAGCTGTTTTTATGGGAAAATGCGCTTGCATTTCCTACTAATAGTGAGAGAAAATTTCCTGTAACTTCAGGTTGCTGATGATAAGTCCCATGGTTTAGGGCTGGAGTTTAGCAAAGCAAAGATGGGGAGCAGTTTTATTACACCCCCGCCTTGCCATACACACCGACACATACACACTCACACCAGTGTAATAACTGGGCAAAACTTTGTCATTTAGGGGACAAATCATCTACCTTTCTATTAAAATCTTCCTTCTCTTCCTGTCCTTCCCCTATGGAGTCAACCGGAAACATGCAGGGTCTCACTAGACCCAGGAGAAACTGCAAAAAGTTGTACTCTAACTTACAAAAACGTATGAGAAAGAGAGACTCATGCCTGAGTCATATGCGTGGTGACCATATGTATGGTGACCATATAATTTGTCATAAAGCTGGCAGAGTTCTGAGAGTGAAAAGGGAAATTTTTAATAATTACAATAAGGCAGCAGATGAAAGCTGGGACAGGCTGAAATAAGCTGAGACATATGGTCATGCTACTTAGAAGAGAAGATAATAAAATATGTTTTCTAATATCCATTTTATAATTAGATTTGAACACCAATATCACATATATTGCAAGTGTTTTATTATACCAACCCCTGTTGTCTGATGAAATATGAGTCTGGATGTACATTCTAGCTTATGTAATTCTGAGGAAGAGGTTCCAGGAGTGTTTCAATGTGCTCCCCCACAAAATAGCCTGACGTGTGTTTTTTGGGCAATGTGATAAATTGATTTGGAGTCCCAGTATGGTACTCAGAGATGCACTTCCTATCTTTTTTGAGGAAATATCCCGTCTTGGCTTAAGGTTCCTGTGATGCACAGCCCTCTGCTAAAGCAGCTTGATTTTCCAGATCAGCTCACAAGCCAGGATTTTAAACTTTTGAAAATGAATAATAAATTTGGCCTCCTGCATGTCTGGAGTCTGAAACCAATGGCTCTCATTTAACCATCAGCCTAGATCATAGGCATTACTCAATTTACCAATATGAAGAATTTCAAATATTCATTAAAGAGCTGGCTGTTTGATACTGGAGTTTATTTTCTCACAAAGAGATTAGTGATTAGATTCCAAGCCTTGCCAACAGAGTCCTTTAAAACCCTGAATATGCCGTATTTTTGACCCCACAAGGCTCTGCTACTGCCCTTAGATGAGACAGGCCTTCTGTAAAATGTGGGCAGGGATTTCCTCTAGCTCCAAGTTGCTGATGGTAAGACTTGTGGTGTGAGGCTGGGTTTTAAGAAGGTAGGACAGGGCCATGGGCTCTACAGTGCTGCATTTCTTTTTTCATCACTGCTGAGCAAATAACCACAAACTTTGTGGCTTAAAGCAAAACCCACAAGTATACTATCTGACAGCCCTGGAGATCAGAAATCCTAAATGGGTCTTCTTAGTGCACTAAAATCAAGGATGTTGGCAGGGCTATGTTCCATGTGGGTGCTCTAGAGAGAATCAGTCCCCTTGCCTTTTCCGGCTTTCAGAGGCTGCCTACATTCCTTGGCTTATGACTCTTTTCTTTCATCTTCAAGTCCAGCAGCAGTGGATTGAGTGCTCCTCATGCAGCTGTCTGCCTGGATCTCTCTCTCCTGCCTTCCTCTTCTATTTATAAGGATTCTTGTGATTACATCGGGCCCACTGATTAAACCTGGATCAAGGCCAGCTGGTTAGCAAACTTAATTCCATATGCAACTTTAATACTCCTTCGTCATGTAAGGCACCATATTCACGTTTCGACAATTAGGACAGATATCTTTGAGGGGCCATTAAT
>NW_022437012.1:7296699-7301684 GCF_009761245.1 Sapajus apella | reverse complement strand
TTTGAGATGGAGTTTTGCTCTTGTTACCCAGGCTGGAGTGCAATGGCACAATCTCGGCTCACCGCAACCTCCGCCTCCTGGGTTCAGGCAATTCTCCTGCCTCAGCCTCCTGAGTAGCTGGGATTACAGGCACGCGCCACCATGCCTAGCTAATGTTTTGTATTTTTAGTAGAGATGGGGTTTCACCATGTTGACCAGGATGGTCTCGATCTCTTGACCTCATGATCTACCTGCCTCGGCCTCCCAAAGTGCTGGGATTACAGGCGTGAGCCACTGCACCTGGTGCCTCTACCTTTTATATCTCCTAGACTGACTTATTTAACATAACTGGTTATTTAACTAATTATTTAGTATAATTGGTTAAAACTTCTTGGTCTAGTAAAGCATGCCATATCCGGGCATCTTACTGACTTTCACCCAAGGCAATAGTTTTCCATTAAGTTAATAACCACATGAATCATAGAAAACACAATCAGTGTTTTAGCACTCAAATCATTGAGTGCTAAAGTGACGTAGGCCTGCCTCATGGAGTGGGCTAGCCTTAAGGTAGAATGACGGAGGCACAGCAGAGTTTTTCAGAGGGTATTTCTTTGGATAAATGTAAGTTCTATTCTCATGATTTAAGAGTAGATTATCTTTTATTCCAATCTACTTTCTCATATTGCTTTTCTATTATTATTATTATTATTTTTTGACATAGGATCTCACTCTGTCACCCAGGCTGGAAGGTATTGGCACGAACACAGCTCACTGCAGCCTCAGTCTTCTAAGCTGAGGATGCAAAGATATTTGGTTAGTAAAAGAGAAAGGTTAGTGTTGGGCAAGTGGTGTAAACTGAAAAAATGATGGTGGAGGCTTTTGAGTTTCAACCCAATTATTTTGAACTAGTTGTGTAGATTTGCTGGCACATGATTGAATTCTACATACTGGCCTTTCAAAGAGCATGGGATGAGGCTGTATTCTGGGTAGTCTAATCCTGCCTGTGAAGAGGAACTGTAAGGCACTGATACTGCTCTGCTCCACTCCTGTCATGCAAAATGCAAATGCATTGTGACTGCAATTTCACCAAGAGCTTGTTAGGTAAGCCGCCCTATTTGCAGCCTGTCATTCAAGGGAACTCCAGTCCAGCATCTAATAACATTTGAAAAGTAATCTAAATTTTTGAGTTCAGTCTTAAGAAAATGCCAAAGAGGGACTATCTTTGTCCTACAGAACCAAATTTTCAAAGTTGCCATCTCTCTTAGACTCCCATACACAGCTGGGTTTCTGCCTCCTCCTTCTCCCACTCAAAAGACCCCTCCGGCTTACAGAGATTTCCTTGTTTCTGCATCTTTCTCACTGTCTTTTCTTTGATTTGTTTCTCTTCAATTTTGTGAAAATGCAGCTAGACCCTTGTTCTTGATTTATAAAAGCAAAGAGAGTTTCTTCTTAGTGGGTGGCAAGGGGACAGGCTGTTGATGCTCACACATTAATATGTTTTTCCTGCCACATTTAAATGAGGGAGAAAGAGCAGAATGGCCAGGACTGGTGAGTACTGCAGATCTACCAGCGGGGCAGTCCCCAGGCAGCTGTGGCCTTCTCTGGGCTAATGGAATCAGTGTCGTGATGATGCAGTAAGAGGCCGCAGGAGCCAAACCAAAGCCATCACTGATGAGGCTGCAGAAAGAGGCAGAACCTTGCTAGGGTTTCATTTAAATGGATGCATATTACAAATATTGGATTTTAGCTCACTTGAGAAACAATTCAACTCCAACTCTAGTTGTACATATTAAATTATAACAGTGGTGAGGCAAATGAAGAGGTGCTTAGCAGATTTAAGTAAAGAATTAATGGAACAGAAATTGGTGGCGTGAAATGAGTACCACGTCCATCTAATCTAAGGGCGCATTACCTACAGCACCAAAATAGATACAGTAGTCACAGCACTTATCTTCCCTGTAGCACCTGATGGCTGAAGGTCTTAAAAAACGTTTCAAATTACCTTCTAAAGTAATTAAATCTCTGCCTGGAAATGGGGGTGGTGAAAGGAGAATCCATCTGTAAAATAAAATGCAAAGACTCACTTTCTCTGCCAGGCGTGGTGGCTCATGCCTGTAATCCCAGCACTTTGGGAAGTCGAGGCAGGCGGATCATGAGGTCATGAGATCAAGATCATCCAGGCCAACATGGTGAAACCCCGTCTCTACTAAAAAATACAAAAAATTAGCTGGGTGTGGTGGCGCGCGCCTATAGTTCCAGCTACTCAGGAGGCTGAGACAGGAGAATTGCTTGAAGCCAGGAGGCGGAGGTTGCAGTGAGCCGAGATTGTGCCACTGCACTCCAGCCTGGCACCTGGTGACAGAGTGAGGCTCTGACTCAAAAAAAAAAAAAAAAAAAAAAGGCTTCACTTCTCTGGCCTTCTTTAAAGCTGACTGGCAGGGTGGGTTTCTTTCTTGGCCTCTCCTTGCATTCTGCAGAGCTGTCAGCTGATGAGCAACATTGGGCTAGTCTTCCTTGGAACTACCATAAATCACACCTTGTTGGTAGATTCATCCCTATTAATCCTTCTAGAAATGGCCTCTTCTGAACTAATGAAACAAGAAAGCAAATACTAAGCACTTTGTGTTATTTAATTGATTTATTTATTTGAGATGGAGTTTCACTCTTGTTGCCCAGGCTGAAGTGCAGTGGCACAATCTTGGCTCACCGCAACCTCCGCCTCCTGGGTTCAAGCAATCTCTTGCCTCAGCCTCCTAAGTAGCTGGGATTACAGGTATGAGCCACCATGCCTGGCTAATTTTGTATTTTTAGTAGAGATGGGGTTTCCTCCATGTTGGTCAGGCTGGTCTTGAACTCCGGATCTCAGGTGATCCACCCGCTTTGGCCTCCCAAAGTGCTGGGATTTCTGCACCTCTAGATAACTTTCCTTTTACTACTTCAGAGTATCCAAAGAGCTTCAGTAATCCAACTGGGGAAGAACAACGTGGTTCTACCACAAGCCTCCCCCTGGTAATGCCATCAACCACACCCTCTGCATCTCACATAAATCTTCATGTCCATATTATGCTCAAGAGTAAAATTTTTAAAAAAATGATTTCTATAATTTTTTTTGCCATTGAAAGTAATGGCAATTACTTATGCACCTAATACATAAATCATTATTTCCCAAGTCATCAACTTGCTGATGACAGTAATATATTGATTGGTTTGGCTTTCAAAAGGGAAGTGTTAGAGGTTAATAACCCACATTTGATTATACCTTGTTAATAGGTCAGGCTATAGGAGATCGTAGAAAAGACTGGAAATTGGGACATTTGGGATTCATTCCAGATCTACCATTGCATGCCCTTAGCACAATGTTTAACCTTTTCTCACCTCTGAAATGGCCTCAATTGTAAAAGATCCTTTCTGACAAACCATATATGTTCTTTAATAGACCACCTAGGCAGACAGACCATCATTTTAGAAAGATGTCTAACAAATCAAAGCTATCTCAGAGTTTCCAAAATGCTTTCCTCATTTATTGCTTAATCAGTGGTTTGTAAGAAATCATTGTGATTATCAAAGAACAGGGCACCACTTTTACAGCTTTCATTAAGGAGGGGGGCCAGGCTGTGGTTGGGCAGGCTCAATAAATCATTTGTATTGGGAATATATTTGTCAGTTTCCCTTCAGATTGTGTAATTACTGCATCATTTTATTTCCAACACTCATAAGTGGGGATTAGAGCTGGCATTTGATAATTGAAAGAGTGTTCTCCCTTTCATAGCATAGTTAGTGGTAATTATTAAGAACTGTGTTTCTCTATGAAGGGTTTTCTTTTGCTCCCTACCTCAGAGTACCCAGGTTGTCACATGATCTGCACTGGGTGGGCTCTTTGAAACATCTAAGACCACCACCGACAGCTGCTAAAACCTTTTCAGAAGAAAGAACAGGTTACAGTTTGCTCCTGAGAGTTTGTTTAGTAAATTTCTGTGATGTTAAGAGACAAAAATGTAAGATTTTTAAGTTTTAAATTAGTGGATGTCTTCCTTCTTCTGGTTTGAAGGTAAAGAGGATGATGTGCTCTTTTCCTTTCTTGTTCCTAATGGCTTACCCTGCTCAAAAGTGTATTTTGGGCCCTCATTTGTTGGGCCCTCACTGCATGCCAGACCCAGTGCAGACTGACACATGCTTCACAATGACCCTAAGTAGAACACAATATTATTGTCTGCGTGTTACAGGAGTGGACTCTATCAGCTCAAAAGGAGTCTGCCTTTTCCTCTGGCACCAACCCTATGGCTTCATACATCACACCATTTAGAGGAATTTCTTTTCTCATGACTGTTAGTGTATTTCTACCTATAATGGCATTAGGGTTGATTGGCAGTTTTTCCTAATGTCACTTAGTCTTATCCTCATCAGACACACATAAATGGGCAATACACGATGTCCTTCCTCTCCCAAACACACAGACAAACATAAACACATATGCATGTATATATACCATAGAACTCCAACACATGCACACACGCATACACACACTTAGTGCAAGTAAAAGGCTGAGAATCTTAAACAGTACATTTTTCAAGACCCTTGTTTTCTCTGGCCCTGGATTATGACTCCTGCTGTGATTTAAACCACCCCCTACTTTCCCTGCTTCCTTCTTCTTGGGCAGCACATCCTATTTCCTGCATCTTCTGCCTCTTGCTAATTAAGGATGGAGGCAGGCTAGGAACAGTGGCTCATGCCTGTAATCCCAGAACTTTGGGAGGCTGAGGTGGGTGGCTCACGAGATCAGGAGATCCAGATGATCCTGGCTAACACGATGAAACCTGTGTCTACTTAAAATACAAAAAATTAGCCAGGCATGGTTGCATGTGTCTGTAGTTTCAGCTAGTTGGGAGGCTGAGGCAGAAGAATCACTTGAACCCAGAAGGCAGAGTTTGCAGTGAGCTGAGATCACGCCACTGCACTCCAGCCTGGGTGACAGAGCAAGACTCTGTCTCAAAAAAAAAAAAAAAAAG
>NW_022437012.1:7295829-7296599 GCF_009761245.1 Sapajus apella | reverse complement strand
AAAAAAAAAAAAAAAGAAAAAAGAAAAAAAGGATAAAGGCATATAGCACTGAGGGATTTAGACCAAAGGCTCTTCCTGCTTGTGTGCAGGACTTTTTAGGCCAAGAGAGGACTGCGATTAAGCATGAGGTTGGGCCTGGGACCTAATAGTTGGGCCATGGGGCTACTGCTGGGTTGACCTTGGGAGATCGAATCTTCCACTCAGTAACTCTAAGCAGGGGGGCTGGTCTGGCAGTCTGAGGTAAGGTGCAGGCCTGAGGTTTTATGTATAACAACCTTGGCTGTTCTCTCCACTCCTGTCTTTCTCCCTGTTCTTTAGACATGCTCCATATTGACTCAGCAGTAAAGACACGAGCCTTACAATAGTGCGATTTTGGAAGCAAACACTTCCCATACTAATGGTTGATGCAGAAACTCCCTTTGAAATGAACCAAGTCTGAAGCCTTATCCCAAGTTTAAAGATAAAGGGGAGAATGTGGGTGTCCTGGGAGAGTGGACAAAGTGGCTTTCACATCCCTCTAAGAACACAATGGTGTGACCTCAGTGCAAGGGGTTGGAGCTGGGAAGAATGGCCTTATCTCTTGGCTTCATCACAGATCCACTTGGTGGCCTCAGCCAAGCCACCTCCTCTCTCTGTCTCTTATCTACTTCCCTTATTTAAAATTGAAGGAGTCGCATTAGAAAAACTAGAAAGCTCTTCCAGTGCTAACTTTCGGATATGTGTATTATGATGAATTGACAGTGAAATAATTTTTTTTTTTTTTTTTTTTT
>NW_022437012.1:7253486-7295729 GCF_009761245.1 Sapajus apella | reverse complement strand
GCTGGGATTACAGGCACGCGCCACCATGCCCAGCTAATTTTTTGTATTTTTAGTAGAGATGGGGTTTCACCATGTTGACCAGGATGGTCTCGATCTCTTGACCTCGTGATCCACCCGCCTCGGCCTCCCAAAGGACAGTGAAATATTTTTATGTTTTAATGGTGTGGTGGGGATGGAATGAGAAGACCAGAGCACTAGCACCTGAAAGGCACCCAAATGAAGTAGGGACATTGGTCCTAAAGTCTGTCCTGCTTACTTTAAACTGCTTGATAAAAACTCTGGCCAGAGACATATTAGGTTGTGTGTGGCTGGACATGTTTGCACCTCCTCGGGGATGTGGCTACCAAAGTTTGATGGGGGCAGCAGTCTGCAAAGGTTAGAAAGGGAAAAGAAAAATAGGCTGTTTTACAATTTCATCAGGAGCCTCCTGGGTGCATGAGGTTAGGTGCTATAAGAATTGCAGACAGTCGGGCGCGGTGGCTCATGCCGATAATCTCAGCATGCTGGGAGGCTGAGGCAGGTGGATCACGAGGTCAGAAGTTTGAGGGTGAAACACCATCTCTACTAAAAATACAAGAGATTAGCCAGGCATGGTGGTGCATGCCTGTAATTCCAGCTACTCGGGAGGCTGAGGCAGGAGAATTGCTTGAACCCAGGAGGCAGAGGTTGCAGTGAGCCAAGATCTCAGAGGGAAACTCCATCTCAAAAAAAAAAAAAAAAAAAAAAAAAAGAATTGCAGACATGTATGGCTCCTGCCTAGTGGTATCTCACAAGTTGTGTGACCCTAAGCTACTTAACCTCTCTGAGCTTCAGAAGATTCATTTATAAAGTAAGGACGATAATTCCTACCTGGGAGATTGCATGAGCTAGGGCATGGGAAAGCAGCAGCTAGAGAGCAGGGCGTAGAAGCAGCCCTGCACGAATGGTCTTACAGAGATGCACCTGCTGCCTGGACACTTGACCCAGGATTGTAGCAAATTCCACAGAGCAGAGGACATGAAGGGAAAACATTTAGCTCTGTTGTTGGAAAGCATTTGCTTTTAAATATGCCTGCTTGCAGGAGGCTTTCTAAAGGTCAGCTTTTCACAGCTTATTAAGGAAGATGATTAAATCATCTGGCTGTTTGGGAAGAAGAAGCAGATGGATATAAGCAGCACTCTCCCTCACCATTAACATTTTCTTTTCAAAATCAAGGTGAGAATAGGGGAGGGAAAAGGGAAGATGGGGAGAGGTTGATCAATATGTACAACGTGACAGGAGGAATAAATTCTGGTGTTTATGGCGCAGCAGAGTGACTATGGCTAACAGTAAAATACTGTATATTACGGAATAGTTAGAGTCCTTTGAATGTTCTCATCACAAACAAATGATAAATGCGTGAGGTAATGGATACACTAATGATCTTGACTTGATCATTATACAACATGGATATGTATTGAAACATCAAATTGTACCCCATAAATATGTACCACTACACTGTGGTCCTTAAAAACAAATAAGTAACTAAGTACATTTGAAGAATGAAGGCGAGATTGTTGGAGTCACTGTGTTATTCTCTGGAGGAGACCGTGGCAGTGGGCTGCAGCTCCAGTGGCTTGTTGCTTGTTTACGCTCAGCTATTAGCCTTGTTCCTGTCACTGCCAGTTACAGAAGAATCCATCATGCTGGTGACTCATGAGGGGGCTTCATTTCCGCTTCCCAGGGAGGAGTGGCAGGGGGCAGATAACTTCGGGAGGTGAGCAAATTGGATTGATTACCATCTGCAGCCTGGGTGAGAGTTTTGGTCCTAATCCTGCTGGCAGGACTGCCTGGCTGTCTGATCCACTCAGCAGCGGCCCAGAGAGGACATTCCGGGTTAGGATTTCATCTGCTCACCTTGCAGTCTAGCAGCATTTCTGCATTGAGTCAGCCTTCAGAAACCTGGGAGCACCTTCACTGCAAATAAAAACCCCACAACCAAGGCTCTGGATTATGTACTTTTCTCTATAATATGAGGGATAGGCAGGAATCCATCTCTGTGTATCTATACGTGTGGTTTGTGATATATGTTGAGATGTTAATTGATGTGTTTTTTATTTTGTGTCCTCCACTTCACACAGATAAGTGGCTGGGCACTTCCTTGATTCAGGAGAGCTATGTGGTAGGGTAGAAGTAGAAATAGCCTGTTAATCCTTCTTTGTTTTTTCCAAAGTTTAATTGCTCAGGAGAACCTATAGAGTTTGCTGAGGACGTAGGGGAAAATAAGATGTGATTTTGGAGGTAGGGCCAAGAGTCTCAGAGAAGCCAAGAGAGATCAAAGGCCTCTTTTTATTGACCCCTACCCTCCTAGGCTTGGGGATGAGGGCAGGGAGAACGGTTGGAGGAGCGGAAAACTTACTCATCCTGATCTGTTCTGTGCATTTATTTATTTATTATTCCTGGGTGCCTGCTTCCAGGTCTATACTCATTCATTCCCAAGGCCAATGGCATTGGCTATTCCCAGGAATGTACATGTTGGCTGGGTGTGGCGGTTCATGCCTGCAATCTCAGCCCTTTGGGAGGCCGTGGGTGGATCACTTGGGCCCAGGGGTTCAACACCAGCCTGAGCAACATGGTGAAACACTGTTCCTATAAAAAATAAAAAAGTTAGCTGGGCGTGGAGGCACGCCTGTGTCCCAACTACTAGGGAGGCTAAAGTGGGGAGGATCGCTTGAGCCTGGGAGGTCAAGGTTGCAGGCCTTGCAGGCTGCAGCAACTGAGCACTCCAGCCTGTGCAACAAAGTAAAACCCTGTCTTAAAAAAAAAAAAGTATGTATTACCTAGTTCTCCTGTTTCTGGAAGATAGCGGTTTTATGATATATAGAGAGTCTCATATTGCCAAGGAAGAATGCTCATATTTTTTAGAGGAACCAGGGGGTCTGTACACAGCACTGAGCACTGCTGGGAATAGAACTAAAGACATGCTTTTAAAATAGAATTTTACTTTGAAGTAGAACAAATAACAAGGTGTACGATGTTTCCTATGGACGCTGGCATTTCATTTTTATTACGCTTTTATTGAATATTCAATAAAATAATATGACATCCATTCAAATAGTGTTCTTGTAACCTACTGCTATGAAGCTAATGAAGACAGATAGCAGATCTGTGCTATCAGCACAAGTGGCATTACACTAATTCCAGGACTTATATTTTTTCTGTATCGAGCATGTCCTAAATGTATAGCATTAATCACCTTGGTTCCCAATAATAACAACTTAGTAATTTCACTTGCATATTGCACTGTGTTACATAGTTCAGCACTTCTATTTGAGAACGTTTGTGGACTTGCATTGGTGCTATCGTTCACTAGCCATGATAGTATTCCCTTCATTCATTCCACAAACATGTATTGAGTAACTATTCATTGTCAGACACTGCATTAGGTCCTGGGGAGTGAGATGAGTAAGACCCACCACATTCACTGTCCATGACAGTCTACCAGGCGAGACAGACTGTTCCCTCTATAACCATGATCCTTTTTAAGTTCTAGGCCCATGTGAGGCAGAAGTTGATAGTCATTCAATCCAGGCTTGGAGGGTGGGGTAGGAAAACTTACAAAAAAGAGGAATAGAGGTTATCTAGGAGAAAGGGAACAGGAGGGACAGCATTTGAACAAAAAATGTTCAAAGACAGATACATGCCAATTGGACATGACTATTTAACCAGGGACATTTCCAGATTTCAAAGCATAAACTGTCAACTTTTGGCTGAGTAAATGTGTGTGATAGACAACCCCGTCTTGGTATTGGCCTCACCCAAGTTTGTAGACCAGATCCTTTCAATTAAATCATACTCCGTTTACAGAAGTGAAAGCACTCTGAACAAAAATACAGAGGTGTATGCAAAATGCAGAATTTAATTTTTGAATGATAATGATTTTGTTTTGTCTCTCTGGGAAATTACAGTACTTTCCTCACCAACCTGTGCCTCCAGGGAAATCCAGCTTTAGAAGTCTGCATCAGCCCTCCTCCCCTCTCGGTGGGTGTTCTGTCCGGCTGCTGGGGCTGGAAATTATTCTTGCTCTCTTGCCCTTGGTCCTCCACAAGTCTGAAGTGCATCTTTGACTTCCTGATAGAACTTGTCCTTAGACTGTCAAGGCCCTAGGGGCAAGAATCATGTGAATAGAATCTTTTAAATGTAACCAAGATGCCAAGTAGGACTAACATATGCGTTGAATTTGGCATTTAGGAGGCTGGTGGTGAGCTTGACCCCAGCAGATTCAAAGAGGCCAGACTGGGGTGGGCTGAGGAATGAATGAGAGCTGAGGAGAGGAAAATCATGAGTAGTGGGGTCTTCTCAGTTAGGACTCGCCTTGATGTAGGGGAGTTGAAAGAGGGTGGATACAGAGTCCAATGAATGTATAGGGAAAACAATTACAGATTTTCATGCTACCTCTTGTATTTTTTATGGTCTTAAACCTGAAACTCAATTAAAAAAAATATACTGTTACATTTCAGTTTACCCCCAAATATCCATTGCTTCTCAAACAGAAAAACTTTAACACATTCTGCTTATCACTGACAACCAAAAAGAAAATGCAGTTTTTTTTTTTTTTCTCCCAAATCATTAAGAGCAATACTTTGGAAAAATTGTCACTTGCTGAAACAGGCTGTTGTTCTGCAAAGGGGCACCATGTTATTACATGCACTTATACTTTCTGCTCGCAGACGGAGACCCTCCGATCCTGTTTCCGCAGCCTGTCTGTCATCTCTCATGAGACCTTCACACATCAGTGGCACCGATTATCTCATGTCACAGCCCATCGGTTGGCTTAGCTCCAGAAGAATGTGAAATTGCCTAACAAGCCTCCAAATGTGAATGGCTCCACATTGGCCTAATTGCACATGAGCTTTGCCTGTCTCATCTGTTCCCATTCAGTGGCTGCAACTCTCAACTGTTAGATAAAAACAGCTTCTAGAGCCTTGGCTTGATTATCCCAGTTGAGAGGGGTTTTTATCCTCCTCTCTCAGTTCCGGAATTGAATTTCATGCAGGAAGTGTACCCTTCCTACTGCATCTGGCCCTGACTTTTCTTCCATTCTGTGATCTTTCCATTGTCTCATGCTCTAAAATTGATCTAGGCAATCTGGCAACTTGGCAAAATTATTTTGAGCATAGGTTTTTCACTGGGTTTGGAGTAGCAGGGTTTTTGAAAACTTTGGAAGTTCAGGCAGGAATAATGCACACACCCATGTCTGTATCATGCACTCCCTTGATGCCCACCATGCTCTGCACTGTGCTTGTACCAGGGTCCTTGATAATCCACTAGCCATCAGTAGAGATGGTTGTGGTTAAAACTGCCCCCTTTAAAGTGTTCATGTTCTATGAAGCATCTACTGTGCCAGGCACTCTGGTCAATGCAAAGACGAGCAAAACGATGTTTCTGTCCTAGGCTATAAATTGTATCAGAGTTATATATCTTATAAAAAAGATTGGAGAACTGAGGACACAGTGGCGTGAAAGAAGCTAATGAACTTAGAAGACAAGGCTAAGCATGCCGAGGATAAGACAATGCTTTGTTTGGTGGTCTAGAGGCTTTCGGAGCAGCTGCTGCTTCACAGAACTTCAATTAACCACGTATATTTTGAAAATTTCTGCATTCTTGGTACTCTTGCATTTGTGCCCTTGCTGGGTGAGCGGACACCGCCCCACCCAGGGCTAGACAACTCTTGGAGATAGCAAAGGGCTCCCCTTGCAGCATGTCTTTCATACACAAACTAACCCATCCAGAGCTCACACTCTGAACTACCTCCTTTATCTGGCTCTCACACTCTAGCAGGCAATGTTCTTCTGCCCTAAGCAGCCAGGGCCTTGCCTTTCCCATGGAAATTGCAATTAAAGACCCTAGGTTTTGCTTTCTTCTCACCCCTGTAGCTTCCTTTTTTTTTCTTTTTCCTTTTTCTTTTGTCTTTTTCTTTTTTTTTTTTTTTTTTTTTTTGAGACGGAGTCTTGCTGTCTTGCCCAGGCTGGAGTGCAGTGCTGCTGTCTTGGCTCATTTCAACTTTCCTCCCAGTTTCAAGTGATTCTCCCACCTCAGCCTCCCCAATAGCTGGGATTACAGGCATACACAGTAATACCCAGCTAATTTTGTATTTTTAGTGGAGATGGGCTTAACTGATCTGCCTGCCTTGGCCTCCCAAAGTGCTGGGATTATAGGCGTGAGCCACCATGCCTGGCCCTTTTTGCCTTTCTGTCCAAACCTGGTGCTTCCTGGCTGGGGCTTGTGTAGAAGGGAATGTGCGCTCCTTCTGGAAAATGTAAGCAATAAACATCTTTCAAAAGTGTTAGCTTCTCAGTGTCATCACTCAGTCACATCCATGCATCAAAATCCCACAGATACTTTTTGGGACAAAAGTGGGCTCTGAGGAAGAGGGTGACTCACTTGATGGAAAGATGCTTGGATCTTGAGCTATCAGCTTCTTGGAATTGTAGGGGCTGGGGAGAACCTTTCCCCTGTCATTAAATTCTTTATAAGAACATGATTTTTATACCATTCGACCCAGCAATCCCATTACTGGGTATATACCCAAAGAAATATAAATTGTTTTATTATAAAGGCACATGCATGCGCATGTTCACTGCAGCACCATTCACAACAGCAAAGACATGGAATCAACCCGAATGTTCATCAATGACAGACTGAACACAGAAAATGTGGTATGTATACACCATGGAATACTATGCAGCCATAAAAATAATGAGATCATGTCCTTTGCAGGGACATGAATGGAGCTGGAGGCCATTATTTTTAGCAAACTAAAGGGAGAACAGAAAACCAAATACCACATGTTCTCACTTATAAGTGGGAGCTAAATGATGAGAACCCATGGACACATAGAGGGGAACAACACACACTGGGGCCTATTGGAGGGTGGAGGGTAGGAGGAAGAGGATTAGGTAAAATAACTAATGGGTACTAGGCTTAATACCTGGGTGATGAAATAATCTGTACAATAAACCCCCATGACACAAATTTACTTATGTAACAAACATGTTGCACATGTACCCCTGAACTTAAAAGTTTTTTTTTTTAATGTGATTTTTAGAGGTGACACAATATTGTACCTACATACATACAGAGTAATTTATTTGTTGTGTTATATCTTGATCTGGATTATTATTTTCATTTTCTCATAAATATTTCTATGATAAGCATACTTTTAGATAAAGCGTGAACATCCTTGCCTATTTACTTTAAAATTCTTAAAAGCAAAACGACGGGACCCAGAGATGCATTTTTGGCTGAGATGGGATAAGCCAAGAAGAGACATGTTTCCCAAACAATTCTCAAGGCATAGTCTATTTTTGGTTTTGTTTATGTTTTTTATTTTTAGAATAAGACTGAAAATCATAGTTTCTTGGTTAAGATAATTTCTGTGTTCTTCCTCCTGCTGCAACACTGGCCTAATTGCCTGTAGACAACTTTAAATGTCACATGTATTTTAATCTTTATAGTTAAATCAATTGATGTAATACATAGGCACATCCTACATGTTAATAAACACAGACATTAAAATCGTTAGACAAGGATTTCATCATTGGTATCACAGTTCTTTAGGTGTTTCCTCATGCTTGTCACTGTGCTCTGCCATGATTGACTAAGTCATCTTTCCCCACCTTGCCCTTTGCTGAGTGAGCAGAGAAGAAAGATGTCAGTAGTGGTTGGAACCCTGCAAATACGCAGAAATAAAGTGAGATTCAAAGAGTGACTGATGGCTGGGTGCAGTGGCTCACGCCTATAATCCCAGCACTTTGGGAGGCCAAAGTGGGTGGATCACCTGAGGTCAGGAGTTGGAGAGCAGCCTTGCCAACATGGCAAAACCCCGTCCCTACTAAAAAAATACAAAACTAGCTGGGTATGGTGGCGAGCGCCTGTAATCCCAGCTACTCAGGAGGCTGAGGCAGGAGAATTACTTGAACCTGGGAAGCGGAGGTTGCAGTGAGCTGAGATCGTGCCACTGCACTCCCGCCTGCCTGGACAACACAGCAAGACTCTGTCTCAAAAAAAAAAAAAAAAAAAAGAAAAGAAAAAGAAAACAAAGAGTGACTAATATGACAGCAGCAACCCCCTTTCTTTCTTTCTTTTTTTTTTTTGGAAGTAGAAATATTAGAACTTCCACATCCAGGTGAATCTGACCTCTTCCAGGGAGGTACGTCAGAGGCTCCAGACCCACAAGAGTGAAGCCGCTGTGACATTTTGGGATAGCCCTGATGGCCTGCAACACCTGTAGCCACATTTTCTTGATACTCTTCAGTGGCAAATCTTTATTTTTTGAGGATGGATTTACTTGTTGACAAATGCCATTTGTTGTTATGATGCCAGTTTAAAGTTTTTCCAGGTCAAAACAAATCATAACTTCTTTAAGGCAAAGAGACCACTTTTTTCTACAGCTTGTAAACGGGCTTTGAAGATGGCTCCCAAAGAAAACATTTCCAAAGTGCTTTGAACAACAGTGACGTCACTGGTACAAACCTTTGAACTTCCAAAAGGACAACTTAGATGTAACATTTCTGGACATGCACATGCGCGTGCAACTGTACATGGATACAGACAAAGCCATCAAGGGTGTCGACTGACTATGTGTTCTCTATGGGCCTTTCTAACACTAAGTTTCTTTGCTTCTATTATCAATTCTCCTAGTCAGAGAAAGTGTGGAAAGTGTCAAAGCCAGTTTTGTTTTGTTTTGAGACAGCATTTCTCTCTTGTTGCCCAGGCTGGAGTGCAGTGGCGTGATCTCGGCTCACCACAACCTCCGCCTCCTGGGTTCAAGCGATTCTCCTGCCTCAGCCTCCCAAGTGGCTGGAATTACAGGCATGAACCAGCACGCCTGGCTAATTTTGTATTTTTTAGTAGAGACAGAGTTTCTGCATGTTGGTCAGGCTGGTCTCCAACTCCTGACCTCAGGTGATCTGCCCACCTCGGCCTCCCAAAGTGCTGGGATTACAGGCATGGGTCACGGCTGCTGGTCAAAGCCAGTTTTATATTGTCCTCCATCAATGTTTGCCTCTGTAATTAGTGCAAGAGAACATCTCTCTTATGACAAGTAGCCCACTTACTTTAAAATTCTTGCCTTTCCCATGGAAATAGCAATAACAGACCCTGGGTTGTGCTTCCTTCTCATCCCTTTGGCTTTCTGACCAATCCTGGTGCTTCCCCGCTGGGCCTGTGTGGAGGGGCATGCCCGCTCCTTCTGGAAAAGGCAAGTAATAAACATCTTTCAGTGGCATTAGCTTCTCAGTGTCGTCACTCAGTCACATCCATAAATTAAAATCCCACAGATTCTTTTCTGAGACAAAAGTGATGGGCTACCATTTCTTCCAAAGTGGAAGTTCAATTTCTTTAAAATTCAAAGTAGTTAGAGAAATCTGGAGGAAATGATGTCTGGCTGTTAGGAGAATCTGGGTAAGCTTAACAAAAGCTTTGAATGTTATTTCCAGTTTCAGATTATTGTCCAAGTGAAATGCCCAAAATTAATCTTTCTCAAGTATCACAGGAACCAGAGCACCCTTGAGAGGAAGAGTTCGTGAGGAAAGCAGGAATGCCCTCCAAGTGTCAGAAACCTAAGCTTGAGCTGAGTAAGGCTCTCCATGAGGCCACATCACATCTTCCTGACTGGTCAGACAAGCAACTCCTTCATTGCACTGCTGCTTAAAAGAGTTGGTTGCATTCTTAAGCCACTTCTGGGGCATTGGTCCTAGTCTTGATGACCTCATGGTTTAAATTTTTTTCTGAGACAGGTTTTCACTCTGTGGCCCAGGATGGAGGGCAGTGGTGTGATCTTAGCTCATTGCAGCCTTGACTTAACCCAGGCTAAGGTGATTCTCCTAACTCAACCTCCCTAGCAACTGGGACTATAGTTATGCACCACCATGCCCAACTAATTTTTCTATCTTTTGTAGAGATGGGGTTTTGCCATGTTGCTCAGGCTGCTCTTGAACTCCTGGGCTCAAGTGATTCACCTGATTCAGCCTCCCAAAGTGCTGGGATTATAGGTGGAAGCCAACATACCCAGTCACAGAGGATTATTTTAAGGGTCAAAAGTGATATTGCAGTGGCATGTGTTCAGTAGAAAACAAATTTTAAAAGGTCTTTTATTTGCAGTATAAGTAAGGTAGAAATTATCTAATAGTATTAAGGGTATCATATAGTCTGGGAAAGAGGCTACTAGACTTAAAAGTCCACTTGAGTTCTAGGAAAGGTGCTAACAACTTATGGAAATCATATCAAACGTGGTTTAAGAGATGGAAGTTGATGGAACAGCAGTAGATGTTATGCAGAAAACTTTGATCTCAGAGACCTGAAATTCATTCCCTAAACCTCAGTCTTCTCTTGACAGCTCATTCTTGCCTGGTTGTCCTTGGTGCCTGGATTTAAGGTTGAAGCTTGGGGATGGGGTGAGGGAGGCTGTTCTGTTTTGCTCTTGGAGCTCCTAGGCCAGTTTTGTGACCTCTCTGTGTGTTTGCCTACATGGCACACTCCAGGACAGATTAAACTGCAGGAGTTTTATGGTGCAGGGAAGAGCATAATAAAAGTGGGAACTACTCATTCATAACACAAATGTGCAATGAGTTCTTATTATAAAGCACAGCACTAAAAGCTGGTACTGCAGATGGGAGCAGTAAGCAGGCAAGAAAATCAATGTAGAAAAAAGAGCAGCTATTTAGAATAGAGGGCACAGGTTGGGCCCAAAAAAAAAATACTAGAAGAAATTCTCTCAAATCTTTTATTTCCCCACTACTGCCACCCCCTAGTCTAAGCAAGCCAGTGTCACCTGTCATCTTCTGCTTGGACTGTGAGCCCCCACACTGATCTGCTGACAGACACTTTGGCTCCCTTCCAACCTGTTCTCCTCCTTGCGCCCATCTTTAAAAAACCCCAGGCTGATCACAACACCTCTCTGCCTGAAGCCCTTTCCTGGCTTTCCATTGTAAGATATGGACAAAACTCTTAAGCTGATGAGCAAGATGCTTCTTGTCCCCTCTCCGCCTCATCACCTCATTTGCACCATGCTCTCCCTCCTAAGTTGTGTCTCAGCCATCAGCTTATCCTCCTTTTGTCCCTCGTGGTCACCATGCTCCTTCCTGAGACAGAGACTCCGCACCTGTGATGACTTCTGCCTGGATCACTCATCACATGTTCGGTTTCCACACTTCCACAGTAAATGACCACTTCCTCTTATAGGCCCTCTTTGCCTCCTTGTCTAGGTCTAATCCCCAGTGCTGGGTCTGCCCTACCCCACCTTTGAGGCAGTTTGACATGTTGGACTGTGATATTTGCTTATGATTCTCTCCCCCACCAAAATGTAAATTCCTTGATGGGAGGGACCTCATCTGATTTGAGTCTCTGTGGTGTTCTCAGCATCTGAAACATAGTAGTCTATCAAAAACATACGTAGAAAAACAAATAAAGCAAATAATGAGAAATAAGGAAATACCATTCTAAGATTGGGCCCGAGAAATCTTCTCAAAGACACTGTACTGACAAGACATTGGGAGAGTTTATAAGGTAACTTATCTGTGTCTGCTTTTCTGTTCCAGGTAAGCAGAAATTCTATTATTTAACTATAAATCTCTATAAGATATCAGAAGTCTCTGCTAATATATGACTTTCTAAATCTCTTTTTTTAAAACAACTTGAAATTCTGGGCAGAAAAACACTTTTTTTCTATAAAAGGAAATAATTTTATTTAGATGCTATTCGATTTGGTCTGTAAACCAAGGAATATGCCCACAGTCCACAACACTAACTCAGGGAATTATTGCTGGTATTTGTCTTCCAGGCTGTTTGTTTCTTTTTATTTGGCATTACAGATGTGACTGTGGAAGCCAATATGATAATACAGCATGAAATCCATGTACTGAAAGCAGGTTTAGCTGTTTTCTTGCCAAATGTTGTTATGTTCATTAAGACACAGCTATCATCAAAACAAAATAAAAGAGTCATTCAAGAAGCAGGTTTGAAATACAATCTGGTATTACACTTCTGATAACAAGAATAAATCAGAGCTCTGATGAGTTCCATAAATAGATTTTTACTTCCTTTGTGATTTTTGAATGACATCAAGACTCCAAGTTTGAGCATGTTTAATCATCTCCCATATCATCAATCACCAAGACAGAATGTTGCGGGAGGGCACATCCTGGCTTCCAATCAATGTTCTGAAGGGCCAGAGAAGATGTGGACAGAAGGCTTCAGATTTTACATGGTGTTTGCTCAGTTCCATAAGCATTAGCTGTTGTCATCAAATGACAAATATTGTGCTAGACAAAAAGAGGTATAAGCAAGAATGGTAGAAAGATTGTGACTTGAAGTCACTTCTTAAGAATTATTTCACAGACCTAAACTTTGCTTTATTCTCAACTTTGTTGCAGATTGGATTACACCAAGTTAGTACCCCAGAATGGATGGCCTAATGCATGTGAAAGTGTTCAGCACAGTCCCTGGCACCTGACAGTAATACAAGTGGACATAAGTGGTGAGAACATAAATTTGTGCCAATTTCCCCCGGGGTTTATTTTAGGGAGTTTTCTACTTAGAAAATCATACTAAAGGCCTTTTCTCTTATAAGTCAATTTCTCTAAAAATGAAAACTTGCAGATTCATATCTTTTTCACGGCTTAACTTTACTTCCAAAGAATTATGATTTGCCCTGATGAGGGAAATCTTAAACATACAAAACTAATTGCAGACCGGATTTTGCAGTATTCACTGAGGTCCAGAGTTTTAAATCATTTTCATAAATTATAGTGGAATGAAGGAAGGGAAATGATGTGATGGCAGAGATGGTTATTTTTGTGACTTCTTATAAGAAAAGTGTTTTATTCTTCACAATTACTCATCTTTTGGGAGCAGGACCAATCCTTTATAAGGGAAAGACAACCAATTATGGTGCCTGATTGGAAGGGCACAGAAAGGTCTCTTTTCTACCCCAATCAAGAAATAGCCTTCTGATTGGTCTGCCACTGTCTCTGACATTACAATTATGATGGCTTGGTCTAAAGACAAAAATCTGCTATAAAAATGCAAGTACACTCTCCAGCAAAGGTAATATTTTATATATGTACTAGATATTAACTTGTTAAAAAACACACAAAACTCAAAATTAGCTGATCCATTAACTCATCCTTGAGGAAATAAGTAACAGAGAAGGTTCCAGTCCCTATAACATATTCAGTCACAACTGGATGACCACATATTAGTGACATTACAAAGATGGCTGTCGTGCTGACCAAAACATTACCTGGGATTCCATGAACGCTGGTCTGGGCACTCCCTGAGGGCAGAGGCTGTGTTTTCCTCCCAGAGTGCCCAGGATGTGGGACTCTGAAGTTTTCCTTTTTTTTTTTTCTTTCTGTTTCTGCTTTTCATAAAGACACTAATCCCATTTTCCTTTTCACTGTAGTAAAAATACACCTAATAGATATAGTAGGCTTGTGCTATTATTTTTTCAAAAATTTTATTGCTTTTATTCAAACTTGTCTGTATCAGTAAATATATATAGAATAAATAGAATCTCCTATTTTTGGCCATGTGACACTTCAGTGCATCAGATAAATTATAAAAAATATTGAGATCACAAAATCAGATATGGTTCAAAAAACTTGACAATGCTGTTATATTATTTGGCACATACTTTAAGTATAAAGTATGAACAGTGTGCCATCAGTGCTGTTAGTTGACTACTGAAGAAATCTTATTGGGAATTCACTCTCCAAAGCTGACTCCTGCCCATGCTTCAGTATTGTTTTTCTACCTGCCTTGGAGAGATTCATTTGCCTAAGGAAGGCCAGAAGTAATTTTTCACTGGGAAAATGCTTAGTGTTTCAGGAATGAGATTGGATAGTAACAATAAGAATCAGCCAAACCCAAGAAGACATTTATGCAGCCAACAAACACATGGAAAAAAAAAGCTAATCATCACTGGTCATTAGAGAAATGCAAATCAAAACCACAATGAGAAACCGTCTCATGCCAGTCAGAATGCTGATTATTAGAAAGTCAGGAAACAACAGATGCTGGCAAGGCTGGGGAGAAATAGGAATGCTTTTACACTGTTGGTGGGAGTATAAATTAGTTCAACATTGTGGAAGACTGTGTGGTGATTCCTCGAGGATCTAGAAATAGAAATTCCATTTGACCCAGCAATCCTGTTATTGGGTATATACCCAAAGGGTTATAAATCATTCTACTGTAAAGACACATTCACATGTATGTTTATTGCAGCAATATTTACAATATCAAAGACTTGGAACCAACCCAAATGCCCATCAGTGATAGACTGGATAAAGAAAACAAGGCACATATACACTGTGGAATACTATGCAATCATAAAAAAGGAAGGAGTTCATGTCCTCTGCAGGGACATGGATGAAGCTGGAAGCCATCATTCTCAGCAAACTACCACAGGAACAGAAAACCAAGCACCGCATGTTCTCACTCATAAGTGGGAGTTGATCAATGAGAACACATGGATATAGGAAGGGGAACATCACAGACCGGGGCCTGTTGTGGGTAGGGGATAAGGGAAGTGAGAGCATTAGGACAAATACCTAATGCAAACTGTACTTAAAACCTAGATGATGGGTTGATTGACAGGTGCAGCAAACCACCATGGCACATGTATACCTATGTAACAAACCTGCACATTCTGCACATGTAACCCAGAACTTAAAAAAAAAAAAAAAAAGAATCAGCCAAACCCAGTAACACATCACTTGGCAGAGAGTCCTGAATTAAAAGACCACCTAAGTGGAAGGAAAAAAGCAAGGCTTTACTCCCTGATAGCAGGGGGTGTTTGAAAGGGAAACTGCCCTGTGTTCAGGCAGGTAGAAAAGGCTTTATATATTATTGGCTCAAGAGTTAAGAAAAAAAGAATCGCGAAAACAAGAATTTGATGTATGGGGCAAGGCAAATTCTCAGTTCTTGGTTCTTAGAAGTGGATCATCTAAAAATAAGAAAATTTGGGAAATTACACTCTGTGGATTCAAGTTTAGCAAGGAAATCGGACATTTAAGGAAGTCTGGGAGAACATATTTTGTGGTTTTTGGGTTTAGCAAGAAACACTTACTAGGGTCTTACAAATCTTCATGGTGGTGGTGGTGGTGGTTGTAGTAGGAACTGCAAATATAGGTCTTAGCTCTTTGCATACCTGTGCCGTGGTGTTTTAGGTCTGGATTCAGCCTGGTCTTGTGCCCTCTTCCTTCCCTAACTCTGTTACCTGGTCTGACAAAAGGACTCTCAGATACTGCTTTCAGAGCACTGTTGAGCTGGCCTGGGAGTTCCAGTTTTCATTCCAGGGGATTGATGATTTGTGTTAGGAGAGAAGCCGGGGCACTCCAGACTTATTGAAACAAGTGTGGGACTGATCTTGTGTTTGTTATATTTGTATGAGTGGCAGAATTCCATCTGAAACTTAAAAAGATTATAGCAAAGCATCTGGTAGCAATACATCTGCAGGAACAGATATCTTGCTATTCACTGGAGGCTCCCTGTGCTTGACAAACAACTTGTACATGGTCTCAGGTCAGTTCACGACCAATCTGGACAGAGAAAGGAAGCGAAGAGGTATAGGATATAACTGCAGCTGACACCAGACTTGGACTATTAGAATCTTCATAATAACCCTACAAGATAAGAATTGCAACCCCATTTTGTAGGTGAGGAAATCCAGACAAAGAGGTTAAGTAATTTTCCCGGGGTCAGAACCAAAGGTAAAATCTGAAATGAGTTCTGTTTAACATTCTTTTATTCCAAAGCCTAAATACTTTCTACCAGAAACATTTTCCTTCTCATTTTATAGAAAAAGGGATGTTTGTGATTTCATCTTAAAGAATAATAGTATATGGAGAAGAGCATTTTAATTTTAGCATTCATCCTTATTCTTCTAATATTTGCTCACAATGTAAACGATGCTATGAAAAATAAAGTTATAGTTAATTTCATATTTGTCAGCTTGTGGAGATTTTCAGATGTGGTTAAAAAGAAAATGTGTTATTTTGCTATTTATAGTTTAAAATTTAAGCTCTTTGAGCAGTCTGAATTGTTTAGGGTTTACAAAGCCCTTGCTTCTTTCTTGTTCATTTCCACTGGGTTTGAAATTGAAATTATCCAGAGCAGCAATAGCCTTGAAGTATATTTTGTATTCCATCAAGAAACACAACATGTCCTTTCGAAACTTAATTGAGCAGCACAAAGCTAATTAGCTGTCCGAAGACATGCCATTTAATTCACAATCCAACATTAATTTGTTCAACACAATAAGCTTATCTTCCATATAAACGCCTTTGCCCTATGGCTTCTGAAGCAGCTGCAATATACGAGAATGACTGATAACTCTTTCATTTAAATGTGGCTGTTGCTTTTTATTCTCTCTTTCTTCATTTGGCCCAAAGAAGGATGAATAGCATGTCAATGGTAATGAAAGGTTTTTTTGTGTGTGTATGTGTGTGTGTGGCAAATTTAAAGAAAATAGATGGCTATAAGATCATAGCATATAGTCGTCAGAGAATTGCCAAACTGTTAGGAAATGTGGAGATCGTCTAATCCCAGTCCTGTTCTTATTTCATAAACTAGAAAACAGATGCTCACGAAGTTCTGAGTGTTGTCCAAGGTCACTTACTTAATAGGGTGTGACATAGATATAGTTCATATCCTTTTTCAGGAATACAGAATTGATATATTCTAAAATAAAAGTCTAGTTTGTTGCTTATCTTTCAGTAACTAGAAAGATGAGAATACCGAGAAACTAAGAGTGGTAAAAAAATGCTCACAGGCAGCACAGTGATGCTTATCAGATGCTGTGAGTTCAAACCTTACCCATCCTTCAACCCTCAGTTCAGGCCCTCCCTAGTCTCTGGATCCCAATTAATCTCATTTTCATAATGTTTTAACCACCCCCTTTAGAACTTAATCCCAATCCTTTAATAATTCAGTGTGTGTGTGTGTGTACGTGTGTGTGTGTGTGTGTGTGTGTGTGTGTGTGTATGTGTGTATGTGTGCGTGTGTGTGTCTGATTTTAGGTGATATTTTGACCTTATAATGTAAATCATTGTAACAAGTCTAGTTCAGTTCAGAGGAATAAGCTTTTGGCAAAGTTTTAATGTATGCTCAAAACTCTTAATGAGTTTAGCATTTCACATCCAACCATAAGCAAAGCTAAGACTGAGTCAAAGAACAGGTGCCTTCTCCTTACGCACCAGCAGTGCCGTGCTTGGCAGAGAAGGAAGCATAGCCTATGTATGGCATTACCTATACAAACTTCCTATCCAGAGGTCACTTGCTTGTTATTATTAAAGTCAACAATTACCTGCTGGTGGCCATATTTAGTGGAAATTTGAGAGTCCTTATTTTACTTTTCACAAGTTGTGACTTTGTAAATAAGACTCCTGTAATGACATCATGGGAGCTATAGTGCTTATAGAGTTAAACTCGGCATTAGGCACATAGTAAATGCTCTGACAGTATTTGTGGAATTGTGCAAACTCTGAAGAAAAGGATGCCTTGGAGTTTTTCCTCTATGGCCCATGGGACTGATAGAGTGTAACAACATTTTATCAGTGTGGCCTCTTTAAAGCTCAGTATAGGCAAGGCAGACAGATGTTTGTTTGGATCATGCCAGATAACTGAATTATAGACCTACTAGACAAAATGGAGAGCTTGGTTTTGTTTTGTGAAGGAACCACTTTAAAATACATTGGGGATTACATTGTCATTTAAATACCCTATATGTGGCTGATAGGTGACATTGTGTTGCAGAAACCTCCTGAATCTGATCCATGCTCCACATCCATGGCAGGTCAGCAGGTGCTCCTCTCCCTGTCCTCACTCCAGAGCCCTCCCTCTAGGACAGCCACTCTATTGAGTGTTGCTGCTCTCTCTATCAGAGAAAAAGAGCCCTGGAAGGTGTTTCACTGACAATTACGTGCTCTAGGCTAGAGGTGGCACATACTCTTACTGGGTGTAACTAACTGGCCAGGACTGGTCATGTGGTCTCACCCAATGTAAGCGGCCTGGAAGTGTCAGCCTGCCATGGGTCCAGGAGGCAGAGCTGGGCGATCTTGAACAGCAAGAGTGCTGCCCTGGGTGCAGAGCTGATCAGCCATGGGCTATAAGGCCCTCTGTACCCCAAGCTCCTTGGCTCTGAATGAGAGGTAGCCATGCCCTGACTATCGCAGCTTTGCAGGCTCAGCTTTGACTCCAGTGGCACTGTAGCTTTGGGAGAAGGGATGTAAGCTAGGGATGTCAGAACCAGTTAATACTAAAAGTAGGGCACTGGATCTCTTAGGTAGGTCTACCATCCAAGAAAAGAAGCTGGCATTAGAAAACAGGCAGAGCGAACAGGCCTGATGTGGGCTTCAGTCCATTACAACAGGTTTGTGATGAGGTCAAATGATATTAGAACAGAGTAGACAAATTATTGCTACCCAAAGTTGATATTTTTATGTTCTCTTGTAAAATCATAGCAATACACCAGTTATTTTTCTGTACATTAAAAATGCAAGTTGAGGAATTTTATCAAAAGTTCAAATAGTTATTGCAATGTATAGAGATTATATTAATATTCCCAGTGTGAAGGGGGATAGATTTTGAATGTAGGTGTTTTTGAACCACCCAAATTTGAACACATCCCAGGACACCTTTTGTGGATAAAAACCAAAGTGCGTCGCTTGCCCTAAGCAGATGTGCCATAGACAAATGGATCGTTAGGGTCCTAATGACTTAATGGCATAATTCTGTAATGTCAAAAGTTGTTTTTTCTTTATGTTCAGTTAATCCTGTAATGCTTATTGTAATGGCATTTGGCAGTTGTTAAGTTTATTTCATTTGCTAGATCATCCATTTCATCTTGTTAAACTAAATCCTTTTCACCTCTTAATCTCATTCACATTCTTTTTGATAATGCCTTAACATTTGATTCTCTGGGTTTTCCTTAGTATACATTCTTTCATAATATATACCCATAAACATAGATTATACCATATAAATTTGAACACATTGGTCTATTGCCAGCCCTTCTATCATATTTATAAGTACTTTGAACTTTTTCTCTGATGAGATGCTGAACTTTGTGAGCTTATCTTTAGTCGGTGCCTTATCCCTTAGGGAACTGAAATATTCCTCAACACATAATGGAAGCTGGAGTCGGATTGTTCAGTGTATTTCTAGTTGCAAGCATCAGATACTCTGGCTAACTTTTTCAGGAAAGTAATTTACTGTAAGCATACTGCATAGCTCAAAGAAATGCTAGAAAATATGGAGAAAAGGGTTGGAAATGCAGGAACTAGGTAGATTTGGGCTTCCATGTAGCAGAAACAAGTCAAATGTCTTTGCAGAATCTCACTGCTCTAATGGATGAGGTTCAAACTTATTTTTCATCTATCAAGATTCAAAGACCTGGGAGAACTGCTTTGATTATTCAAGCTCAGGACAACTATTCACGGACACCAATCTGCTTTTTCTACAGTCTTGTCTGCTAACTCCTTTATTTAAAAAATTGTTTAACAAAAGTCGATTTTAGTTTGACAGGAAATATCTTTGTAGGAATAGGGCCAGCTTTCTAGGCATGTGAACTGTGTGATCATATGGGCCTTTGTGGCTCAGAAGGTCCTATACTTGGTTTAATATTTTGCAGTTGCCATCTTAAAATTCTTAATAATAATTTTTTTTTAATAAGGGGCCCTGCATTTTCATTTTTCACTGGGCCCCACACATAATGTAGTCAATACTATTAGAAAAAAGGAAAAATGAGCTTTGCATCTTTCTCTTACTATGTTTTCTAGTTTTGACATTTCTGCCAAACTTCTGCTTTTAAGTCTTTCCATTTTCAGAGATGAGTGTTCATAGGATTCCTTTTTTTCTGCTGTCAGAGGGAGGGGGGAGAAGGTAAGTATCCTGATTTACAGCACCGCCAGAATTATACACAGTAGGAGAGAGATGTATCCCTCAGAAGAAAGTTCGAGTACTATTACCTTTAGAAAAATGGAAAGGATCAAAAAACAACAAATGCCTCTTATAGGGCATTAGTGATTTAAAAATAAATGATCTAATTTGACTGTACAATCAAAATGAAAGTTCCACCCTCCTTCCTTCAGCTATGCAGACCGCACTAGGGAAAATTAGTGAGCTCTGGCCAAAGCCTGGTATTTGATTTTCCAATTAGCAAGGACATCTATTGTTCTGTGATTTGCCTTTGCTGACATACTCTTGACAAATTTACATCAGTGGCAGTAATATCTAGAAAGCTGAAAAGTTGCTCAGTTGTAAATGAACACTTTTCATTAATATTTAGAGATTAAACTCATTTTTTTTATGAGCAGATGGAAACAAATGATAATTTGGCCTTTACTGTGCAAAATTAATAGCAATTAATCAACATTTAGGCAAATTTGAAGCAGGTTCTAAGTGCTCAAATTTGTTGATTACCATTTTTTTTTCTTAATTGACTTTTTAGACAACAGCAATCTATTTAAATGAATGTTTTCTGTGGATGTCCCTGCATTAGGTTCTCTGTTGTTTCCTGGAAACCACAGCTGTGTTGGCCCGGAGATTAGTGAGTGGAGACAAGAGTTTCCAGCAAAGGCCTTGGCGGGTGAGTTGGGGATGTCCTTCTGCTGACAGCAAACTTTAGATTCAAGGGTGGCTGACCGTCCTGAGTCCCTGAATCAGTGTTCTGTGCTGCGGCTTTTTATACTCAATGACAGTTTGGTGGTGTAACCGTTTGCCATGTGATTTTTGGCCTACACCAATCTGCTTTCTCCACAGTCTTATCTGCTAACTCCTTTATTTAAAAAATTGTTTAACAAAAGTCGATTTTAGTTTGACAGGAAATATCTTTGTAGGAATAGGGCCAGCTTTCTAGGCATGTGAACTGTGTGATCATATGGGCCTTTGTGGCTCAGAAGGTCCTATACTTGGTTTAATATTTTGCAATTGCCATCTTAAAATTCTTAATAATAATTTTTTTTAACAAGGGGCCCTGCATTTTCATTTTTCACTGGGCCCCACACATAATGTAGTCAATACTATTAGAAAAAAGGAAAAATGAGCTTTGCATCTTTCTCTTACTGTGTTTTCTAGTTTTGACATTTCTACCAAACTTCTGCTTTTAAGTCTTTCCATTTTCAGAGAGGAGTGTTCATAGGATTCCTTTCTTGCTGCTGTGGGTAAATTGGATCTCTAGGGTTTCTGAGGGTTCCTAGACTCCTCAGCCTTTGGTGGAAATAGTCCTTCCCCTTCGTTTCAATTATGATAACACTTTGTTGTTTAGGGAATGAAGAACTTATGGGAAAACAGAAAGATTAAAACCAAAGAATGCAAAACAAAAGATAACAAAAGATAAAAGAAACAAAAGATAACAAAAGATAAGATGGTGATAAGCCATCTTATCTTAGTCTGTGTGTACTGCTTTAATAAAATACATAAAACTGGGTAATTTATAAAAACAGAAATTTACTTTCTTTGTGGTTCCAAAGGTTGGGAAGTCCAAGGTCAATGCACTGGCCAGATCAGCACCTGGTGAGGGCCTGGCCTCTCCTTTCAGGACGGCACCTTGCTGCTGTGTTCTCCCACGACAAATGGTGAAAGAGCAGAAAGAAGTCGAGTGCTCATCACAGGCTCTTTTCTTAGGGCCTTGATCCCATTCGTGAGGGAGGAGCCCTCATGACCTAATCACCTGCTAAAGGCCCCACTTCTTAATACTCTTGTATTGAAGATTGAGTTTCAACATGGACTCTGGAGGGGACACAAATGTTCAAACTATAGCAAGCCATCTATTCAAATCTGGATGTAATCATCTAAGCCGACTGATATGAAAACCTCGGTGCAGATTCTTGGGGCTGGCACAAGGTTTATAGGGCATCCAGGCCTGATTACTTTTTATCACACAGCAGTTGTTAGAGCTTCTCAGAGTCTTAGTGTGGTGCAGTGGTATCAGGAGAGTATGCAGTTAAGGTCTTGGGCTCTCATTGTAGACCAACCTGACATTACATCCAGCTCTTTCCATCAAGATCAAGTAAAGTAACCTACTTACATCTACCTTTCTTATCTGGAAAATGGGCTTTTATGAAATCATGTGAGATAATGTAAGTAAATGGTTAAAAACAATATTATACATGTAGTAAGTTATTAAAGAGTGACAGCTTCCTTGCCAATTTTATTATTTTGGATTTTTTCCTCCATTTATCTTTTTGGCCAAAGAATCACATCTTTCCCTCTTGGTCTTATGCCTTTACCCTGTTCTCTCTGGGCAGTCTCTGAAGCTTCAGGAAATGACAAAGAAACTGCTTTGCTACCATTTTCTTGCTCTTCTCTTGACTTTCTCTGACCCCAGTGCCCTATCCCTCTCTATCAAGAATCTTGGGAAGTTTGGTGTAAAGCTCTCTGGTGTCTCAGCCAGGATTCTGGCCTACTCAAATGAGGGAAATGGGTTTAAGGAAAGAACTGTTTTGTATAAATGTTCAAGCAATGTTAGGAGGTCCTGCTCAGGGGCAGTGAAGTCATGTTGGGACAGTGCGGGGCTGACACTAAACTTTGACCTGGAGGGGTGAGTGGGAAAGGGTGGGAATGTTTAATAGGAAAACTGCGCTGCAGGTGCCATGGCCATGGGGAGAGGAGTGCAGTTGAGTTCTGGGTGTTCATTCCAGCAACTTCTAGAATAAACACCTGGAACTCACCTTCCTGCCTTCCAATCTCCTGAATAAACCACCTCACAACAGGAAAGTGGAAGGCAAGGGAGCCCATTGAGTTAGCCCATGAAAAGTCACGTTCAGGGCAATGACTAAACTGGCAGGGAAGGATGAAGGCTTGGTTTGCAAGGGGAAATCCCACATTTGGGAGTAGCTTTCCTTTCCTTTGTCACCATCTTGCTTTATTCCAGATTCATAAACATTTTTAAAAGATAAAGTGTGAGAGGAGAATAAAGTAGCACAATTTTTAATTTAATTGCATTTGAGTATTTTTTTTTTTTTTTAATTTCTGCCACTTTTTACTATAGGTCAGAAGTTAATATTCTGTTAAGATATATTCTTGTGTGTATATATGTGGCCAATTTCAGGCTACTGGGGTTAAGAAAAATAGAAGCAAGAGAAAAAAACCATCATCACAACTTCCTGTGAAGTACATATTTTTTCTACACATACTCTTCTATTGAGTCAACTTCTGTCTGCTTCTTGTTTTTTTGGAGAGGCCATAACTATTGAAATTTAGAGCTCAAAAAGATACCTTCCTCCTGCATTTTTCCATGGACAGCATTGTAATCTCTGTGGAATCTCCCATGTCCATTCATACTCTCCTAGGATTGACTTCCTGTGGGCCTTTGAGCCTGCCTCTCTGACAAGACTCCTCATGTCCCTCCTAAACGCTCCCTGGATCTCAGCCCTGAAAACTGAACTTTGATTCCTGACCAGCTCCTGGAGATTCTGTTAAGATGAAGAGTATCAGTAGGTCCATGGTTAAAACTAATTCGCTCCTTTTGTGAAGCTCCAATTCTGGCCTTGCACTCTCAGGCTGGGCCTGGAACTGGTTTCTGTGATGGTCAGGGAGTCAACACTTCCTCTTTAGTAAATGCCTATTCAACCTTCATCTTAGTTTAAATATTACTTCCTAGGCAAGTCTTCCTTGATCCCCCAAACTAGGCTAAGGCCTTTATATATGCTGCAATAGCCCCTTGTATTTCTCTGTATTCACTGTACTTGTAATTACACTTTTAATGTTTACCTGTTAAATATTTAAGTCCCTAAGGGCAGCATCTGTGTCTGTTTGTTCTCAGTTGTATCCCTGCTATCTTGGCATACTCCTGTAATTCAGCAAATAATTGTGCTTTCTGGACTGATTGTTTTCTTCTGGATTAGAATTTAATTGTATCAGATGTGCTCCTTGCCACAAGCAGAATATTTATTTTTGCCTGTTTCAAAGTTGTTGCCAGGGTTAGACCCCCTCCTTCATTTTCTGTGTCTTGTTTGAGGGCCATTTCTCTCTCAGCTCACATACAGAGAAGACACACTGTAAGTTATAGCTTCACTCCCAAGTGCCCTAGCCGTGCTGAGCTTTGATGACTGGTCCTCAGATCTCATTAGATCCTATGCTAGGTTGGGATACAGGGAGGTCTGGTATTCCAGAGCTGTCTTAACCATGGCAGATACTTTCTACCAGACTTAAGCATAGGTACTATTTTGTATGATTGCTGGGGTGGGGAAAGAAAGTGGTTTGCTCTTATGTCAGGTGCAATGACAAAGATGCCAGGCTGTCTTTCTTCCTTGTTCAACTGCTCCTAGGAACAGCTCCAAGCTTGAATGCTCGGGGCTTATTTGCTCCCAGTTCCTTAGGATGGCATTTTACTGGAGCAGCCTATTGTCTAATAAGTAGGTATTCTTAAGTAAGATTACTTGTGGCAGAGTTTTTCTGTGGCCTTTTCCAGACTGTCTCTAACAAGGACTAAGAATGATGAAAGATGTATGAAGAATAAATAGAAAGCTACATTTGGGGGAAGACTGTTTTGAAAGGATGTGCTGTTACGTGGTTCCACTGCAGCACTCAGCACATGGTATTTCACTCATTCAAATGTTTGCATTCTCTATAGGACTCTATCAGCAGGGACCATCATGTATTCGTCTTTGTTTATTCTAGTGCTCAGAATACCTGGTATACAGCAGGTATTTAGCAAATGCATGTTGACTTGACCTGAAATGAATTTTCAAAAATCAGATATGCTCATTGATGAAATGCCATTAAGAACAAAAGGCTCTCTAACTGTGTAATAAGGTTTTTTTTTTTTTTTTTTTCTGGGAAGTCTTATCACCATTCTAGTGCAGGGAGTAGAAGAGAGTCAGAGGGAAGATAAATTCAACCTTTTATAATTGTGGATGCCTTTGAAATTGGAGCATATTAAAAGAGAGTCACACACAGGAAAGCCTAGCATTCTCCAGAGGCAAGATAAACAAGGTTCTTCCTCTTATGAGCTCACACCTCCCAAGTCCCTACGTGATCTCTCTGCTCAAGGCAGTGTTGGAGAATGGCTGACATTATAGGTGCAGGTGGAATCATGTGTTTTCTTCTCCTTGGAGTGCTCTGTCATTTTATCTATACCAATCCATGTCCCAGGTCAACCCAACTCAAAATCTCAGTACTCGCAGGAAACGTTCTTTAAATTACTTCATCTTATTTCATTCATCATTTCTTTTGACCATGATTTACAGCATTTAGGTACTGTATTTATTCATCAGTGCTAAAATCAGTCTATGCATATGAACACATCCTCATATACATCTTTGTAAGGTTATCTGCATTTTTAATGCATACATTTCCAATTGATTTTATTGGTTATGCTGAATACTGTGCCTGTTCTCAAGTTGCCAAAACTTCTCTACTTCTTGGCTTTTCTCTCTTCCAGGATGTCTCTCCATCCAACTGATTATTCTTCCATGTATTCATTTATTTACCCATCCATTCAGCCATCTGTCCATCTGTTTATCACCAAACAAACAGATATCAGGAAGCTACTGTGTGTGGGGCACTGTGTTAGATGCTAGGGATATATCCATCTGTAATTAAATAGACAATATGTCCCACTCAGAATCTTTGGGTGGAACTGTGCAGAAGTTAAGCCCTGATTTTCTGATGTCTTTTATGCCTATGGAAATTTTAAGTCTGCTTTCAACTTCCCCCTGTAACTCATATTTATATAAGAATCTTTGGGAATGTCCTCCTTACTGTGGAAACATCCCTATGCATACCCCTGGGCTGCATGCCCTCTCCTTTGTGAGCCGAATTTGCCTAGGAATTGAAGCTTCCTGACATAGCTGTGTTGAATGCAAGGGGGTCACATCTCTGGAATAGATCAGGAGAAGCTCTTTTTTTCCTGGTATTTTCAGAGGGGCTTAGTATTGTTTCTCTAGGGCAGTGGCTCTCAAATCTCAAGAACCTTTTATACTTTTTTTAGATTAAAAATAATTTTTAAATTGACAAAAAAAATTGTGTACAACATGATGTTTTGAAGTATGCATATAATGTGAAATTTCAACATCTAGCTAATTATCATGTTTTGTTACCTTTCATATTTATCATCTTTTGTGATCAGAACATTTAAAATCTACTCTCTTAGCAATTTTCAAGTATATAATATATACCCCACACCACGCTCCCACTCTACTCAGCCCTGTAACTACTATTCTATTCTCTGCTTTTATGAATTTGACTTTTTAAGATTTCACAATGGGCTGGGTATGATGGCTCGTGTCTGTAATTCCTGCATTTTGAAGGCTGAGGTGGGAGGATCGCATGAGCTCGGGGGTCAAGACCAGCTTAGGCAACACAGCAAGAACTCATCTCTACTAAAAATAGAAAACCTGGTCTGGCATAGTGGCACAAGCTTGTAGTCCCAGCTGCTTGAGAGGCTGAGGTGGGAGGATTGCTTGAGCCCCAGGAGTTTGAGGCTGCAGTACTTGTGCCATTGCATTCCAGCCTGGGAGATAGAGTGAAGCCCTGTCCTGAAAATAAAATGAAGTAAAAAATTGGCATAATGTCCTCTAGGTTTATCCATGTTGCTGCCAATGACAGGATTACCTTATTTCTTAAGTCTGAACAGTATTTCATTGCATACATATACTGTATTTTCTGTATCAATTTATCCACTGATGAACACTTAGGTTCATTCCATATCTTGGCTGTAGTGCTAAAATGAATATGGGAAGGGATCGTTCACACTCTTAAAAATGATTGAGGACACCAAAGGCTATATGAAATTTACTGTATTTGAAGCTAAGATGCAATAAAACACAGATTTATTAATTCATTTAAAATAAAAATAAGCTCATTACACGCAACATAATATTTTAAAATAAAAAGTAACTATATTAAGTAACTGTTTAATATATTTTCTAAAACAAAAAATGTAGCAAAAAGGAAGGCATTAATTTACTTTTATGTAAATCTCTTTAATATCTGGTTTAATAGAAGACAGTTGTACTCTCATTTTTGCTTCTGAGTCAGTCTATTCAAGTATGTTGATTTGGTTGAATTATATAAATCTGACCTTGCACAGATATGTAATGGAAAAGGAGAAATATTTTAATAGTCTCTTCATATTATTATGAATATTCTTCTTTGATATTATACTAAAATTCTATAAGTGATCATTCTTAACGATTAGTTGCCCTGTGAATACTGAAATCATATCTGTGTTTAAATGTCAGGAAGTCATCAAGCTTATGGTGGTAGATATAAATCTTTCAAAATTCTAATTTTCATTTGAAAGATGAAATTTAATATTGGCAACAAAGATATCAGTTTCTTTTCCTGGAAGTATAAGGATCACATAATTCATTTTTTGAGAAAATGTCTACTACATATCTACATCTAGCTAATTACAGTTTTCCACTGTTCTTTCAAAAAACAGATATTCCATGAAAAAGTGGCTAGTTCAGCTTGCAACTGGAAAAATAAATATGGGTGTCTTTTTTCTGTAGACAACTATTGTCATTTGGCATATAGCAGAAGAACTGTATGTATGTTTCCCATTTTGTTATACAGAATATTTAAGGTGTGTATTCAAAGTTGTGGTTTATTAAAATGTTTACTGCTTCATCATGGATGTTCTTAAGTGAAACTGGCATTTTTCTATAATGTGAGTGAGTAGTGGGGAAGAATCTGAAGATTATCAATACAGCATTATTGCACTGATTTGGGCTAAGGAGTGGTTTTTATCCACCATTGCTGTTGGACCATCAGCACAATGTCAGTGCAGTGAAAAGGTAAATAGATTCACAGGATGATTGTGAAAATAGTTTTGACCTTGAGGACCCATTGAAAGTGTCTCAGTGAATTTTTTGTTGAATCTAGAAAACTAATCATTCTATGTAACATATTTTTATGTGAAAAATACACAGAATTCTCAACACCTGACTATTAAGATACTTAGAAAATCCACTCCATTTATAAGTTAAATATGGCTTGCATATTTCGATAGTTTGTATAGTGCACCTGTCTTCTAATTTACATGATGCTTAGTTTCTTGAAAAGAAGTAGTAATTAAAAAACACTTAAAACAAAATTAACTTTTTTATAAGAATTAAAGGAAATGGAGGAGATGCATTTCAGTGAATTAGACAAAAGGACGTAGATGCATTGCAGCAAATTAGACAAAATAAAAGTCTTGTCCTTTTGCTATAATGCACTAATCCCAGTAAGCATTTCTAGACAAAGTAAATATTAAACAAGGATTTATTTTTAAAGTAAACAACAAACATCAATGACAATGTTCATTCCAGCCACCGAGGACATTAACCTGCAGGTATTGTTAATTCTATTCTCTATCTTTTTCATAATAGGAATCCTTGCAAGCCACTTTTTTCTTATTCTTGGTGATGGCCTAGATTTACTATAGTCTTCAATCTTGATTGTGTTATCTCATAGTATTCCCATTCCTCCATATTTAAGAGACACCTGCTGGGTATGTGCCACTTTCCATTTGAAAGTTTGATGGCGTATGTGATGATAATGCCTATGTAAGTTGCTTGTAGTGTAATTGGCAGCTGGACTAACATCATGTATGGGCCAATGAATCTGCAGGTTGTCAGGCTCATGCCCATAATCCCAACACTTTGGAAGGCTGAGACAGATGGATCACTTGAGCCTAGGAGTTTGAGACCAGCATGGGCAACATAGTGAGAACCCATCTCTACAAAAACCTTAAAAATTAGCTGGGCTTGGTGGCACACACCTGTGGTCCCAGCTACTGGGGAGGCTGAGGTGGGAGAATGAGCTAAGCCTGGGGAGGTTGAGGTGTTAGTAAGCCATGATCACACCACTGCACCACAGCCTGGGTGACAGCATGAGCCCCTGCCTCAAAAAACAAACAAAAACATAAACATTTGATCTAAGTGTCATAAAAACAAATTAAGCTGTATTTTTAAATAGAATTTGGAAAAAAATACTACCAAATATATTTTTATCATCACTATTAATGAGAAAAATAAATTAAAGTGATGCTTCAGTCACTGATATCTATTTTCCTATACCAAATGCTACATGCCTTATATATTTGTTGCCATTTCTTTGCAATTTCATTCACAGAAATGGAACATATCTTTTTCAGTAATTGATAAATCTAAGAAATAATAATCTCATCTATAATAATGCAGTCTGATATTTTTAGGAAGGGTTTATTTATAATATGCACATAAATAAAGTGTGTATTTTTCAAAAACACATACAAGAACTTCACATGCACAAGTGAGAAGGGTTTTCTATGTAGAGGAATGGGAAGAAATCACTACGTAAACAGAGCATGCAAGAAGCCTCATGTAGACTATTGATAATGTGCCATCAACCAGGGAGTATGGTTAACTCACCCTCTGCATCTGAATTCAAAATACACATTTAATATGTTAAATAATTAGATATGGGCGAGGCATGGTGGCTCACACCTGTAATCCCAGCACTTTGGGAGGCCAAGGTAGGCAGATCACCTGAGGCCCAGCTACTCAGGAGGCTGAGAGAGGAGAATTGCTTGAACCCAGAGGCGAAGGATGCAGTGGGCTGAGATTGCACCACTGCACTCCAGCCTAGGGACAGAGCAAGGCTCTGTCTCAACAATAATAATAATAATATATGATATTTGTGAAGCGATAGGATTTTAGCCATCTGTAGCTAATCCCGTATTGTTCTCACTAGTTTTCATGCCTGTGAAGTATGCAGACAACACTGAAAATTAAATTGACTCTATTTCTTTTCACATTGTTTTAAGAAATATTTTATTATGTAAAATTTCAAATATTTGCAAAATTATAATGAAGCGCTCTATACTCATCACTGCTGAGATTCAACAATAGTCACCTTTTTGTCAAACTTGTTTCATTTTTTCTTTTTTCTTCCATATTTTAATATAATTCCCATCTTATCAGTTCATCCATAAATCCTGCATCCCTAAAAGTAGTATTTGCCTTTCTCAATGTACGGGGTTAACACCACTTAAACATGAATAATGAATGCCTTTCACTGATTCTTTGTCTGGGACTCCTTATGATGCTAATTGGTGTTTCCAGGCACATTTTTACTTAAAAGTAAAATACACACCCACACTTGATAAACAAATGTGTTCATGTCATCTTGAAGAATCTGAATAGCGAATCCCCTAACCACTGTCCACCTAACCAGCAGACATAGCCCTGGTTAGGTGGATGGTAGTTAGGGGATCAGCCCGCAACATGCATGTGGAAAATGAATTGTCCCACAGTGTTCTGGGTACGTGTTCCTCCTCTCCTCTTCTATTTCCTTAAATTAAAACAGCTAGCATGCTGACAGCCCAGATTAGTGAAGGGGGGTGTTTACAGTTTGGCAATGTCATAATTCCCTTGATTTTATTCTAGGACCCTGGATGGGTGGAGCTAACACTGTCTCAGGTGGCATGTACATCTGCCTCCCACCCCACAAGTGTCTGAGCAGCCCACACTACCAGCGGCCCACATATTTGTGGGTGTGATTCTCTGGCTCCACCCAGCCAGAGTCAACCTGTTGTGCCTGCTCCTCAGTTCAGCAGTAGAGAATGGTCCCACGCTAGAGGTGCCAGCTGTGATCAGGGTCCTCATTCTTCTTATTACACCACAGGAGTAGTCATCATTCCCAGGGCAAAAACATGGAGATGATATGGTTTGGCTTTGTGTTTCCACCCAAATCTCATCTTAAATTGTCATTCCCATGTGTCAAGGGAGAGACCTGGTGGGAGGTGATTGGATCATGGGGGTGGTTTCCCCCATGCTGTTCTCATGATAGTGAATGAGTTCTTTTGAGATCTGATGGTTTAACAAGGGGCTCTTCCCACTTTGCTTCCCCCTCTGTCTCTCCTCCCACCTTGTGAAGAAGGTGCCAGCTTCCCCTTCCGCCATGCTTGTAAGTTTCCTGAGGCCTTCCCAGCCATGTGGAACCATGAGTCCATTAAACCTCTTTCCTTAATAAATTATCTAGTCTTGGGTAGTATCTTTACAGCAGTGTGAAAATAGACTAATATAAGACTCTCATAACATTATTCTTGTGTTCTGTTTTGAAACCAATTCAATAAACAGACTCATCTCTTTGATTCCAGCCTGAAGTTCCCTTTATCTAGATGTCATTTAATTTCTAGAGTCCTGAGAGTCTTCCTTGTCACTAAGGCTTGGAGAGCGTCTACTTCAGGTTACCTTGATTCCTTGTGTAGGGATGCTAGAAGCCTGGCATATCAGGTTTTTTCCTTCCAAATGCTATGTCTTTACACTGAAATACATTTTAAAAATTATTTATTATACCTTAAGTTCTGGGGTACATGTGCAGACTGTACAGGTTTGTTACATAGATATACATGTGCCATGTGGTGGTTTGCTGCATCCATCACCCCATCATCTACATTAGGTATTTCTCCTAATGCTATCCCTCCTCAATCCCCCACCACCTGTGATTCCTCCCCTAGCCCACCACCCTCCCCAGGCCCCAGTGTGTAATGTTTCCCTCCCTGTGTCTGTGTGTTCTCATTGTTCAACATCCATTTAAGAGTGCAGTATTTGGTTTTCTGTTCTTGTGTCAGTTTGCTGAGAATGATGGTTTCCAGTTTCATCCATGTTCCTGCAAAGGACACGAACTCATCCTTTTTTATGGCTGCATAGTATTCCATGGTGTATATGTGCCACATTTTTCTTTATCCAGTCTATCATTGATAGCCATTTGGGTTGGTTCCAAGTCTTTGCTATTGTGAACAGTGCCTCAATAAACATACGTGTTCGTGTGTCTTTATAATAGAATGATTTATAATCCTTTGGGTATATACCCAGTAATGGGATTGCTGGATCAAATGGTATTTCTATTCCTAGATCCTTGAGGAATCGCCACACTGTCTTCCACAATTGTTGCATTAATTTATACTCCCACCAACAGTGTAAAAGCATTCCTATTTCTCCACATCTTCTCCAGTATCTGTTGTCTTCTGATTTTTTAATGATTGCCATTCTAACTGGCATGAGGTGGTATCTTAATGTGGTTTTGATTTGCATTTCTCTAATGACCAGAGCTTTTTTTCATGTTTGTTGACTGCATAAATGTCTTCTTTTGAAAAGTGTCTATTCATATCCTTTGCTCACTTTTTGATGGGGTTGTTTTTTTTCTTGTAAATTTGTTCAAGTTCTCTGTAGATTCTGGTTATTAGCCCTTTGTCAGATGGGTAGATTGTGAAAATGTTTTCCCATTCTGTTGGCTGCCGATTTCACTCTATTGATAGTTTCTTTTGCTGTGCAGAAGCTCTTAAGTTTAGTTAGATCCCATTTGTCTATTTTGGCTTTTGTTGCCATTGCGTTTGGTGTTTTAGTCATGAAGTCTTTCCCATGCCTATGTCCTGAATAGTATTGCCTAGGTTTTCTTCTAGAGTTTTTACGGTGTTAGGCCTCATGTTTAAATCATTAATCCATCTAGAGTTAATTTTTATATTAGGTGTACGGAAGGGATCCAGTTTCAGTTTTCTGCATATGGCTAGCCAGTTTTGCCAACACCATTTATTAAATAGGTAATCCTTTCCCCATTGCTTTGTTTTTCAGGCTTGTCGAAGATCAGCTGATTGTAGTTGTCTGGCATTCTTTCTGAGGCCTCAGCTCTGTACCATTGATCTATATCTCTGTTTTGGTACCAGTACCATGCTGTTTGGATATCAGTAGCATTGTAATATTGTTTGAAGCCAGGTAGAGTGATGCCTCCGGCTTGTTTTATTTTTGCTTAGGGTTGTCTTGGCTATGTGGGCTGTTTTTTGATTCCATATGAAGTTTAAGGTGTTTTTTTCCAATTCTGTGAAGAAAGTCATTGGTAGCTTTATGGGATAGCATTGAATCTATAAATTACTTGGGGCAGTATGGCCATTTTCAAGATGTTGATTTTCTTAACCATGAGCATGGAATATTTTTCCATCAGTTTGTGTCCTCTCTTATTTCCTTGAGCAGTGGTTTGTAGTTCTCCTTGAAGAGGTCCTTCACATCCCTTGTTAGTTGTATTCCTAGGTATTTTATTCTCTTTGTAGCAATTGTGAATGGGAGTTTGCTCATGATTTGCCTCTCTGTTTTTCTATTATTTGTGTATAGGAATGCTTGCTGTTTTTGCACACTGATTTTGTATCCTGAGACTTTGCTGAAGTTGCTTATCAGCTTAAGGAGATTTTGGGCTGAGAAGATGGGGTCTTCTAGATATACAATCATGTTATCTTCAGACAAGGACAATTTGACATCCTCTCTTCCTATTCAAATACGCTTTATTTTTTTTTCTTGTCTGATAGCCCTAACCAGAACTTCCAATACTATGTTGAATAGGAGTGGTGAGAGAGGGCAACCTTGTCTTGTGCCGGTTTTCAAAGGGAATGCTTCCAGTTTTTGCCCAGTCAGTATGAAATTGGCTGTGGGTTTGTCATAAATAGCTCTTATTATTTTGAGATATGATCCATCGATACCTAGTTTATTGAGAGTTTTTAGCATAAAGGGCTGTTGGATTTTGTTGAAGGCCTTCTCTGCATCTATTGAGATAATCGTGTGGTTTTGTCTTTTTCTGTTTATGTGGTGGATTACGTTTATAGATTTGCATATGTTGAACCAGCCTTGCATCCCTGGGATGAAGCCGACTTGATAGTGATGGATGAGCTTTTGATATGCCGTTGGACTTGGTTTGCCAGTATTTTGTTGAAGATATTTGCATGAATATTCATTATGGATATTGGCCTGAAATTTTCTTTTTTAGTTGTGTCTCTGCCAGGTTGGTATCAGGATGACGTTGGTCTCATAAAATGAGTTAGGGAGGATTCCCTCTTTTTGTATTATTTGGAATAGTTTCAGAAGGAATGGTACCAGCTCTTCTTTGTACCTCTGGTAGAATTCGGCTGTGAACCCATCTAGCCCTGGATTTATTTTGGTTTGTAGGCTATTCATTGCTGCTTCAAATTCAGACCTTGTTATTGGTCTATTAAGAAATTCAACTTCTTTCTGGTTTAGTCTTGGGAGGGTGTAAGTGTCCAGGAATTTATCCATTTCTTCTAGATTTACTGGTTTATTTGCACAGAGGTGTTTGTAGTAATCTCTGATGGTGGTTTGTATTTCCATAGGAGAAATAAACTCTCTTTCCATAGTGAACTTCTTTGCATAGTGGTGATCTTAGGTTATAATATCCTGATGGGGTCACAAAATATTTTGTTACACCCTAACACCTGGGTGCTTTTCTTTTTTTCCATTTATTTATTTTATTGCATTTTAGGTTTTGGGGTACATGTGAAGAACATGCAAGATTGTTGCATAGGTACACACGTGGCAGTGTGATCTGCTGCCTTCCTCCCCATCACCTACATCTGGTATCTCTTCCTTTGCTATCTCTCCCCAGCTCCCCACCACCCACCATCCCTCCCCTATTTCCCCCCAACTGACCCCCGTGTGTAGTGCTCCCCTCCCTGTGTCCATGTGTTCTCATTGTTCAACACCCGCCTATGAGTGAGAACATGCGGTGTTTGATCTTCTGCTCTTGTGTCAGTTTGCTGAGAATGATGGTTTCCAGGTTCATCCATGTCCCTACAAAGGACCCAAACTCATCGTTTTTGATGGCTGCATAATATTCCATGGTGTATATGTGCCACATTTTCCCTATCCAGTCTATCGTCGATGGGCATTTGGATGGTTCCAGGTCTTTGCTATTGTAAACAGTACAGCAATGAACATTCGTGTGCACGTGTCCTTATAGTAGAACAATTTGTAATCCTTTGGATATATACCCACTAATGGGATTGCTGGGTCAAATGGAATTTCTATTTCTAGGTCCTTGAGGAATCGCCACACTGTCTTCCACAATGGTTGCACTAATTTACACTCCCACCAACAGTGCAAAAGTGTTCCTATTTCTCCACATCCTCTCCAGCATCTGTTGTCTCCAGATTTTTTAATGATCGCCATTCTAACTGGCGTGAGATGGTATCTCAATGTAGTTTTGATTTGGATTTCTCTGATAACCAGTGATGATGAGCATTTTTTCATATGTTTGTTGGCCTCACGTATGTCTTCTTTTGTAAAGTGTCTGTTCATATCCTTTGCCCACTTTTGAATGAGCTTGTTAGTTTTTTCTTGGAAATCTGTTTTAGTTCTTTGTAAATTCTGGATATCAGCCCTTTGTCAGATGGGTAAACTGCAAAAATCTTTTCCCATTCTGTTGGTTGCCGATTCGCTCTAATGATTGTTTCTTTTGCTGTGCAGAAGCTGTGGAGTTTGATTAGGTCCCATTTGTCTATTTTGGCTTTTGTTGTCAATGCTTTTGGTGTTTTGGTCATGAAGTCCTTGCCTACACCTATGTGTTGAATGGTTTTGCCTAGATTTTCCTGTAGGGTTTTTATGGTGTTAGGTCTTCTGTTTAAGTCTTTAATCCATCTGGAGTTAATTTTAGTGTAAGGTGTCAGGAAGGGGTCCAGTTTCTGCTTTCTGCACATGGCTAGCCAGCTTTCCCAACACCATTTATTGAACAGGGAATCCTTTCCCCATTGCTTGTTTTTGTCTGCTTTGTCAAAGATCAGATGGTTGTAGATATGTTGTGTTGTCTCGGAGACCTCTGTTCTGCTCCATTGGTCTCTATCTCTGTTTTTTTTTTTTTTTTTTTTTGAGACGGAGTTTCACTCATGTTACCCAGGCTAGAGTGCAATGGCGCAATCTCAGCTCACCACAACCTCTGCCTCCTGGGTTCAGGCAATTCTCCTGCCTCAGCCTCCTGAGTAGCTGAGATTATAGACACGCGTCACCATGCCCAGCTAATTTTTTGTATTTTTTGTAGAGATGGGGTTTCACCATGTTGACCAGGATGGTCTCTATCTCTTGACCTCGTGATCCACCTGCCTCGGCCTCCCAAAGTGCTGGGGTTACAGGCTTGAGCCACTGCGCCCGGCCTATATCTCTGTTTTGGTACCAGTACCATGCTGTTTTGATTACTGTTGCCTTGTAATATAGTTTGAAGTCCAGTAGTGTGATGCCTTCCACTTTGCTCTTTTTGCTTAGAATTGACTTGGCTATGCGGGCTCTCTTTTGGTTCCATATGAAGTTTAGGGTGATTTTTTCCAGTTCTGTGAAGAATGTCATTGGTAGCTTGATGGGGATAGCATTGAATCTGTAAATTACTTTGGGCAGTATGGCCATTTTCACGATATTGATTCTTCCTAACCATGAACATGAAATGTTTCCCCATCTGTTTGTGTCCTCTCTTATTTCGTTGAGCAGTGGCTTGTAGTTCTCCTTGAAGAAGTCCTTTATGTCCTTTGTTAGTTGTGTTCCTAGGTATTTTATTCTCTCGTGGCAATTGTGAATGGAAGTTTGTTCTTGATTTGGCCCTCTTTAAGTCTGTTATTATTGTATAGGAATGCATGTGATTTTTGCACATTGATTTTGTATCCTGAGACTTTGCTGAACTTGCTTATCAGTTTCAGGAGATTTGGGGCTGAGACGATGGGGTCTTCTAGATATACAATCATGTCGTCTGCAAATAGAGACAATTTGACTTCCTCCTTTCCTATTTGAATGCCCTTTATTTCTTTTTCTTGCCTGATTGCTCTGGCTAGAACTTCTAATAGTATATTGAATAGGAGTGGTGAGAGAGGGCATCCTTGTCTGGTGCCACATTTCAAGGGGAATGCTTCCAGTTTTTGCCCATTCAGTATGATATTGGCTGTTGGTTTGTCATAAATAGCTTTTATTATTTTGAGATACGTTCCGTCAATACCTACCTTATTGAGGGTTTTTAGCATAAAGGCCTGTTGAATTTTGTCAAAGGCCTTCTCTGCATCAATTGAGATAATCATGTGGTTTTTGTCTTTGGTTCTGTTTATGTGGTGAATTACGTTTATAGACTTGCGTATGTTGAACCAGCCTTGCACCCCCCGGATGAAGCCTACTTGATCATGGTGGATAAGCTTTTTGATGTGCTGTTGCAATCGGCTTGTCAGTATTTTATTGAAGATTTTTGCATCTATGTTCATCATGGATATTGGCCTGAAATTTTCTTTTCTTGTTGAGCCTCTGCTGGGTTTTGGAATCAGGACGAAGTTGGTCTCATAAAATGATTTGGGAAGAATTCCCTCTTTTTGTATTGTTTGGAATAGTTTCAGAAGGAATGGTACCAGCTCCTCTTTGTATGTCTGGTAGAATTCGGCTGTGAACCCGTCTGGACCTGGGCTTTTTTTGGGTGGTAAGCTCTTAATTGCTGCCTCAACTTCAGACCTTGTTATGGGTTTGTTCAGGGTTTCTGCTTCTTCCTGGTTTAGGCTTGGGAGGAGGCAGATGTCCAGGAATTTATCCATTTCTTCCAGGTTTACTAGTTTATGTTCATAGAGTTGTTTGTAATAATCTCTGATGATGGTTTGAATTTCTGTGGAATCTGTGGTGATATCCCCTTTATCATTTTTTATTGCATCAATTTGGTTATTCTCTCTTTTCTTTTTTATTAATCTGGCTAGTGGTCTGTCTATTTTGTTGATCTTTTCAATAAACCAGCTCCTGGATTTATTGATTTTTTTGAAAGGTTTTTTGTGTCTCTATCTCCTTCAGTTCTGCTCTGATCTTAGCTATTTCTTGTCTTCTGCTAGACTTTGAGTTTTTTTTGATATTGCTCCTCTAACTCTTTCAGTTTTGATGATAGGGTGTCAATTTTTGATCTCTCCTTGCTTCTCATGTGGACACTTATTGCTATATATTTTCCTCTAGAGACTGCTTTAAATGTGTCCCATAGATTCTGGTATGATGTGTCTTCATTCTCGTTGGTTTCAAAGAACATCTTTATTTCTGTCTTCATTTCATTGTTTATCCAGTCAACATTCAAGAGCAAGTTGTTCAGTTTCCATGAAGCTGTGCAGTTCTGAGTTAGTTTTTGAATTCTGAGTTCTAACTTGATTGCACTGTGGTTTGAGAGACCATTTGTTATGATTTCCATTCTTTTGCATTTGCTGAGGAGTGATTTACTCCCAATTATGTGGTCAATTTTTGAGTAGGTGTGATGTGGTGCTGAGAAGAATGTATATTCTGTGGATTTGGGGTGGAGAGTTCTGTAAATGTCTATTAGGTTTGCTTGGTCCAGGTCTGAGTTCAAGTCCTGGATATCCTTGTTAATTTTCTGTCTGGTTGATCTGTCTAATATTGACAGTGGGGTGTTAAAGTCTCCCACTATTATTGTGTGGTAGTCTAAGTCTCTTTGTAAGTCATTAAGAGCTTGCCTTATGTATCTGGGTGCTCCTGTATTGGGTGCGTGTATATTTAGGATCGTTAGCTCTTCTCGTTGCATTGATCCTTTTATCATTATGTAATGTCCCTCTTTGTCTCTTATGATCTTTGTTGCTTTAAAGTCTAATTTATCAGAGATGAGAATTGCAACTCCTCCTTTTTTTTGCTCTCCATTTGCTTGGTAAATCTTCTTCCATCCCTTTATTTTGAGCCTTTGTGTATCCTTGCACGTGAGATGGGTTTCCTGGATACAGCACACTGATGGATTTTGGCTTTTTATCCAATTTGCCAGTCTGTGTCTTTTGATTGGGGCATTTAGTCCATTTACATTTAGGGTTAATATTGTTATGTGTGAATTTGATACTTCCATTTTGGTGCTAGCTGGCTGTTTTGCCAATTAGTTGATGCAGATTCTTCATTGTGTTGATTCTGTTTACCATTTGGCATGTTTTTGGAGTGGCTGGTACTGGTTGTTCCTTTATATGTGTAGAGCCTCTTTCAGGAGCTCTTGTAAAGCTGGCCTGGTGGTGACAAAATCTCTGAGTACTTGCATGTTCACAAAGGATTTTATTTTTCCTTCACTTATGAAGCTTAGTTTGGCTGGATAGGAGATTCTGGGTTGAAAGTTCTTTTCTTTAAGGATGTTGAATATTGGCCCCCATTCTCTTCTGGCTTGTAGGGTTTCTGCTGAGAGATCTGCTGTGAGTCTGATGGGCTTCCCTTTGTGGGTAACCCGACCTTTCTCTCTGGCTGCCCTTAGCATTTTGTCTTTCATTTCCACCCTGGTGAATCTGGCTATTATGTGCCTTGGGGTTGCTCTTCTTGACGAATATCTTTGTGGTGTTCTCTGTATTTCCTGGACTTGAATGTTTGCCTGCCTTGCTAGGTTGGGGAAGTTTTCCTGGATAAAGTTCACAGAAGTTTCTTATTACCCACCTTCTGAAGTCTGCTTCTGTCATTTCATCACACTCGTTCTCCATCCAACCTTGTTCCTTTGCTGGTGAGCAGTTGTGATCCCTTGTAGGAGGAGAGGTGTTCTGGTTTCGGGTGTTTTCATCCTTTTTGTGCTGGTTTCTTCCCATCTTTAAGGATTTATCCGCTTGTCGACTTTGTAGTTGCTGGCTTTCAGATTGGGTCTCAAATCTTTCAGATTGACGTTCTGTTTGTTGATGATGAGGTTATTTGTGTTTCTTGGTTTTCCTTCTGACAGTCTGGCCCCTCTGCTGTAGGTCTGCTGAGGTTCACTCCAGGCCCTGCTTGCCTGGGGTTCACCTGCAGCTGCTGCTGAACAGTAAGGGTTGTTACCAGTTTTTTTCTTCTGCTGTCTTTGTCCCAGAAGGATACCCACCAAGTGTCAATCTGATCTCTCCTTTATGAGGTGGCTCTTTGGATATATAGGGGTCAGGGAGCTGCTTGAGGAGACGGTCTCTTCTTTATAGGAGCTCAAATGCTGAGCTGTGAGCTCTGTTGTTCATTCAGAGTTGCTGGGCAGGCACGTTTAGGTCTGCTGCAGCAGAACTCATAAGCTGCTTTTTTTTCCCAGGTTCTCCGGCCCAGGGATTTAGGGCTTTATGAGTTTCGGTTATGCTGCTGCCTTCTCTCTTTTTTTTTCCTTCAGAGCTGCCCTTCCCAGCAAGGAGGCAGCCTAGTCACTGTCTACCTGTAGAGGCTTTGCTGAGCTGCTGTGGGCTCCACCCAGCTGCTGAGTGAACTTCCCTGCAGTCCTGTTTATATGGGTGTAGTTAAAACTGCCTTGGTAATGGTGGCCCGCCTCTGTTAAGGCAGAGCCTTTCTGCAGTGGCGGGTTGCCTTGGCAACGGCGGGCTGCCTTGGCAACGGCGGGCTGCCTCAGCATTGGCTGACTACCTCCATAGTGGTGGGCTGCCTCGGTAATGGCGGACGCCCCTCCCCCACAGAGCTGGACCGCCCCAGGTTCAGCTGCGCTTGCTGTGAAACTCTCAATCCAGAGTTTCTGGTTGCTGTTCTTTTGTGGGAGTGGGACCAGCCGAGCTTGATCATCTGGTTCCCTACCTAAGAGCCTTTTTTTTTTTTTTTTTTAAGTTGGTGTTCTGGTCGCCTGTTGAAGAGGTGCCACGGTGTGTGTTTTTTCCCGTGCGACAACTCGCTGTGCTAGCTTAAACAGCAGCACTGAGGTTTGTGGCCCTTTTTTTGCTCTGGAATCTACTGTCCTGGTTCCCTGCCCAGTCCCCTTTTTAACCAGACGAATGGGCGACTTCCCGTGGCTCCAATCGCCAGCCAAAAGGGCACCTGGACCGGTGTACTTTGTACGGAGAACCGCTGCTCTGGGGCGCCGACAAAGCAGCCATGCGGGGCAAAGCAGCGGCACCGGCCAGCACAGCCGTGCTGGTGACCTGTGGAGCTCCTCCGCCTGGGAATTGCCTAGTCTGTGGGCAATAAAATGCGGCATCCTCTCACCCTCTGCGCTTTCACTGGGAGCTGCAATCCTGAGCTGTTCCTAAACGGCCATCTTGGATCCTCCCTCCTGGATGCTTGTTAACTACTCATTCTTCCTTTGCCTTGGGTGTTCCTTTTCAGGACAAATAAATTGAATTTCTTTACATTAAAATGGGACATGATCACACATATACTTACAAACAAAAGATTGAGATAATCCAGTATATTTCAGAACACATAATTTAAAATACACTGAGAGGTAAGAGATAAATACCTCTCAGTGTATTTTAAATTACGTGTTCATATATATATGTACGTGTCCTGCATGTGTGTGTGTGTGTGTGTGTGTGTGTGTGTGTGTATAATATCTTCACTTGAACACATAGTGTATGTTGCCTGGATGGTTAGCTCTTTGGGATTGCTTGGGGCTGGGTCCTATTCCTTTTGAACTCCCTGCAAGGCAGCTCATGGTCTAACCCTAAAAGCCTTCGTGACTGACTGCCTTTGGTGGTCAGCTTGTCACCTCTGAAAGCCAGAGCAACTCTTTGGTGACTCAAATACAATTTTGCTACTTACAGCAAATAGCTCTGAAAGACCAACTGCTTAATCTGTAGGCAGGGGTTGCTAAGCAGCTAAAAAGTCGTACACTGAGGGTTAGGCCCCTTGCCTCCATCTTCTCCCAGTGCTTCCTCGTAGCCCTCATGACTTTCCTGCCATTTCCTAAACCCACATCTTAGTACTCTTCGTCGTCTCAAAGCCCAGACTGAAACCTCCACTCCCCTTACTAGAATTAGGACTTCCACTCCCCTTTCTAAATTACAGGGCAGATGTGCCTTGCTGTATATCCTTCAGGTCAACATATGTCACCTAAGTATATTATCAGTTTATTTTTTACTAAACTTGTGTAATCTAAAGAATACAGTGTGATGTTTTCATATACTTTGACTTAGTGAACTGATTACTACAGTCAAGCTAATAACATATCCATCTCTTCATATAGTTACCTCTTTTTGTGTATGTGGGGCAAACACTTAAGATCCACTCTCTCAGAAAAGTTAAAGTCCATGTTACAGTATTATTAACTATAGTCCCATGCTGTGCGTTAGATCTCCAGGACTTGTTCATTATTGTATAACTGCAGATTCATATTTGTTGAACAGCATTTCCCCATTTCCCTCACCTCCTTGGTCCTGGTAGCTACCATTCTACTCTCTGCTTCTATGAATTTCACACATTTTTAGATTCCACATATAAGTGAAATCATGCAGAATTTTTCTTTCTCTGTCTGGTTTATTTCACATAGCAGAATGTCCTCTGAGTTCACCCATGTTGTTGAAATTGAAAGGATCCCCTTCTTTTTAAAGACTGAATGACATTCCTTTGTACGTATATTACCAATTTCTGGTTTCCATTTTTCTAAATTTTAAATGGAGATAGACTACATAATTCTTGCTCTTTCAGGTTTCCCAAAATTAGGGCTGTATTTGGATTGCCAACAGAACAATGATGAGGTTTCTAAATTTGGAAAGCACACCTTGCTTTCTCTCTCTCTCTCTGTCTCTCTCTTTCCCTCCCCCTCCCTCCCTCC
>NW_022437012.1:7244136-7253386 GCF_009761245.1 Sapajus apella | reverse complement strand
CAATTCTCCTACCTCAGCTTCCCAGGTAGCTGGCATTACAGGAGCCTGCCACCATGCCTGGCTAAGTTTTGTATTTTTACAGATGGGGTTTACCATCTTGGCCAAGCTGATCTTGAACTCCTGATGTTGTGATCCACCCACCTTGGCTTCCCAAAGTGCTGGGATTATAGATGTGAGCCGCCATGTCTGGCGTAGCTTTATTTCTTATAAAAGGGTTGCAGCCTGCAGGTGGACATTCTGACAGGCTGGAAAGTGTAGCCTCTGGTCAGAAGCTGGAAACAGACACTTTGAGGGAGAGACAAAGGGAACAGGGTGGTCAAATATACATATTAATAAGCTATAGGAGGATTCGTGAATATTTATTAGGGGAGAAATAAGCACATGTGCAACTGAGCTTCATGCCCCTTCCTGAGCCCCATGTAAAAAAACAGCAGAGTTAGCATGATGAGAGGGTAGAGTCTTCTGCCCTCTGATGTCAAAAGGTGAAAGAGAGGATATGAAAACTCTCACTGCATCTTCTACACTAATGAGCCAGAGCCACTCTGTGGTAGGTGGTCTCTTATTAGCAAAAAAGAGGGATAGCATCAGGCAGTTGGTTGACATCAGTGGTGGAGTCCTTCGAAAAGACTGGTCTCAGTTTAATCCTTAGGGAAGGAAACTAATCATTGCTAGCAAAGGAAGGGGGTACAAAGGTATGCCTGACCCCCGATCCTGTCATGGCTGAGAACTCCTTTTCAAGGTTACTCTGGAGTTGCCTTGACCAAGCGATGGTCTGTTCAGTCAGTTAGGGGGCTTAGAATTTTACTTTTATTTTATAGGATCATGCAAATAGAACAAAACAGCACTTCTATGTCCCACTAGAATTACCGCAAACATACTCTCTTCAAATCTTACAGGCAGTTCAAGAAGTTCTCAAAGGGTGTTGTTTATATATTTGGAAAAGTGTTCTCTGTGGCCTTTTGTCTTCTGTCATTTTCTCTTTTCTTGCTTCAAATGTTGGGCTTGGAGACTGCTTACTTGCAGAAGGATTTCATGAGAGCCCTTCTGTCCTTTGCTGGGTTAGTGACCTCTGCTATGATTGACACTGCCTTTGCAAAAATTATAACTGAGAAAATTATGACAGTGAAAAGATCTGACCTAACCAACTCCATCTTGCTTCTAACCTCCAAGCTCTCCTTGTTCATTCCTTGGCATAAGCTGAGCTAACTTTTGGAGAAACTTTGTTTGTAGTTTGAAACAAAGATGATAATAGCCATTTACCAAAAAAGAACTCCTTCCTGTTTGGGGATTAGACTGCCTTTGTAGGACTAGCCAATTAGCCACAAGATTATAAATTATGGTTTAGTTGTCATGCTGCTGGAAGCTGCAAGATTCTGACCCTCCCCCAATTGTTCCTGGGTATAACACCACTATTGTAAAGCCTAAGGTCAGTGCTTGAGATATTTTGCAGATTCTGCACTTGATGGATCAGCTGGCACCAACCAGACTGATAAACTCGCTCATCTCATCTTGTGGCCCCTACCAAGGAACTAACTCAACATAAGAGGACAGCTTCTATTCCCTATAATTCCATCTCTAACCCAACCAGTCAGGACTCCCTATTCACTAGTCCCCTACCCACCACATTTTCCTTGAAAACCTCAATCCCAGAGTCTTTGGAGAGACTGATTTGACTAATAAGACTTCAGTCTCCCTTACAGTGGGCTCTGTGTGAATTAACTCTCTAGTGAAATTTCCTTGTCTTGATAAATCAGCTCTGTCTAGGCAGCAAGTTAGGAGAAACCAATGGGTGGTTACATGGGGCCTGCTGGGACTATGGAAACTTTTCCTAACCCCAGTATATGCACAGCAAGTTTGCACATGGGATGCTTTCTGTTCCCTGTTTCTTCACAGATATGAACCTATTGAAATCATATATTTTGGTCTCAAAATTGTATGACATTCAAGTTGTTATTAGCTCTGAAATGGTGTCACACTTCCTGAAGTACACTTTTATAACCATATAGTAATATGAAAGCAACTCCATTTTTTATTTTGATCTACTGAAGAATATTAATCCCCAGTAGCACTTCGCATATCCACTTTCCTCTCCTCAGTTCTCCTGCATCTCACACTGCCTGGAGCTTTATATTCGCTGTTCACTTCCATCCATCTGACTTTATTGCTCTCATTTCTCCCTCTTCTTTGCTGTGGACATCAACATAACATTCTTTGCTAAGATTGGTCTTCCCTTTCATTCCTCCTCTAGGTCTTGCCAGACTCTGTCCCTTCTCAAATTCTGAGATAAGATAATCTTTCCCTCTGAGGGAAAAGGGTGGAGCAAGGGGCTTTGGCAATGATAGAATACTCTTGGGTCAGCTGGAGAGAGAATATTTGTGGCCATGTTTGCACAAATACACTTCACCCTGTTAGCACAGAGTTTGCTTCCATGCTAAAGCAACTTGCAATAGAGGTTATGTGCAAGAGCCCCGGAGTAGAAAGTTCACCTTCAAGCCCTATCTCCACCATACATATGCATCAAGACTCTGGAGAAGCTACTTAACATCTTCAAGTTTCAATTTCCTATCTGTAAGATGGGCTTTGGTGAGGTTGAAGGAGATAATTCATGTAAAGTATTGATATAGGAATTAAAAAAATTATTTAGGCAGATAATGAAGGTAAGGAAGTCCTTGGTAAGCTTACCCTTTTAATAAAAAGCATCCCCAAAATAATTTCTTTTCTAACAAAGTGCAGCCTGCAAAATTGAGCTGCAGACATAGAAAGGCAAGCTAGAAGCTTGCACAGGTGAATGCTAGCAGTCGTGCCAATAGGAAAGGTGCTACCTGGGGGCTAGGCATGTTAAAAATGGCGGCTCCATCTTCTCTTTTCTTTGCCAACCACTTGTACAGTGAGAAGTAGGCAACATGGCACAAGCCAAATAGACATTCCATTTGCATAATAAAAGATTAGGGTGGGGCAGCCAGCTTCCTCTTACACTATATAAATATCATACCTGGCCCAACCAATCTTTGGGCCCTAAGTAAATCAGACACCACCTCCTCAAACCAGTCTACAAAACCCCCTACACTTCACCACGGGACCAGAAGTCCCACTTGGGTGTCTCTCTCTCACAGGAGAGAGAGCTACTATTCTTTCTCTTTCTTTTCTTTTTTTTTTTTTTTGAGACGGAGTTTCACTCTTATTACCCAGGCTGGAGTGCAATGGCGCGATCTCCTCTCACCGCAACCTCCGCCTCCTGGGTTCAGGCAATTCTCCTGTCTCAGCCTCCTGAGTAGCTAGGATTACAGGCAGGCGCCACCATGCCCAGCTGATTTTTTTGTATTTTTAGTAGAGACGGGGTTTCACCATGTTGACCAGGATGGTCTCGATCTCTTGACCTCGTGATCCACCCGCCTTGGCCTCCCAAAGTGCTGGGATTACAGGCGTGAGCCACCGCGCCCGGCCTTTCTCTTTCTTTTGCATATTAAACCTCTACTCCTAAATCCACTTTTTGTTTGTCTGCATACTTGATTTTCTTGGGATGAGATGACAAACCCTGGGTACTTGCTCCAGACAAATGATGCCACTTCAGTATTCAATATAGTATAAAGACACACACATCAGTATGTTCATTGCAGCACTATTCACAATAGCGAAGACATGGAATCAACCCAAATGCCCATCAATGATAGACTGAATAAAGAAAATGTGGTACATACACACCACAGAATACTATGCAGCCATAAAAGGGAATGAGATCATGTCCTTTGCAGAGACATGGATGGAGCTGGAAGCCATTATCCTCAGCAAACTAACACAGGAAGAGAAAACAAAGAGGGCTCCATCCTTTGCCCTCAGAAGGAAAGATTATCTTATCTCTTAGAATTTGAGACTGGACAGAATCTGGCAAGACCTAGAGGAAGAAAGAAAGACCAAGTCTTAGTAAAGAATGTTATGTCAATGTCTACAGCAAAGAAAGGGGAGAAATGAGAGCAATAAAAGCAGATGGATCTAGCTGTAGAAGTGAACAGTGAATGAAAACTTGTATTCTCACTTATAAGTGCAAGGTGAACAATGACACCACATGGACACAGGGAGGAGAACAACACATACTGGGGCCTGGCAGTGGGGCGAGGATAGGGAGAGCATCAGGACAAATAGCTAATGCATGTGGGGCTTAATACTTAGGTAACAGGTTGATAGGTGCAGCAAACCACCATGGCACATGTTTACCTATGTAACAAACCTGCATGTGCTGCTCATGTATTCCAGAACTTAATAAAATATTTTTAAAAAATATTCAATAAATGTGAGCAGCTACATTTTTGATGAACCATCTTCTTTCTCTAGATTCTGACAATTCTGGTCCAGCTGTGGCAAGGAGAGGCCATCAGTGTGAGACCAGAGGACAATCTGAGCAGCACAGGCCCTGCTGCACTTTCCCTCTCTGGTTTCCTTTGGCCATGGCTGGGCTTCTGTGTATCCTGTACTTCTTCTTCCCCAGGATGAGCTGTCTCCAAGATCTCTGGACAAAGACCAAGCCTGGAAGCAGGTGCTGCAGATGCCCTGACGGGGCTGGGCCTCCTCTGTTCTGAGGCCTCCTGCTACAAGTAGGAAGACAATGGCCAGGGAGCTCTGAGTTTGAGAATTTTACTTTGGGTCCGCACTGATTAAGTTGGGCAAATTATTTTTTTGAGCCTCAGTTTCCCAACTTTTAAAATAAGTATGTAGGAACTGAACATTTATTAAGCTCTTTTACCTTTGAGACAATTATAATCCTTGTTATGGGAACCACTGGACATGGATTCCATTTCCTGGTTTCCCCATGGACTGTTGTTGCAATGTCTCCTCTTGGAAATGGCTCCTGTATTGAGTAGACTCCTGGGGCTGGGCATTCGTCACTCTGCTCCAACTCACTCCTCCCTCCAAAGTTCCCCTAATCCCCAGCACATCATCAGAAGAAAGGCTCTATGCATACATTTATGATCTATGAATCATGAATCCAGCCGCGATAACTGAAGACAACCCAAGAAGTTTTTATTAAGTGAGGAATAAAAAGTAATTTGGTGCAAAGCACTTTTTCTCCTGCTCCAATATTTCTCAGCCTCTGTCAGTTCCACTGGGCAAATAATGCATGCTGGCTCCTGCCCGCAGCCCACTGGCCTTAGTGCCTTCGCTTTGTCATGACCACTGAAAGCCGGCCACTGGCAGCTCCTCATTGTGCCTCAATTGTTACTGTGCCAGGAATAAATAATGTACAAGTAGAATGTTTTTTCTCCTCCAAATGGTCACAAATGGCCTGCCACGGTGTAATAATGTATGTGAGCTTTCCCATAAGGGACAAAAATAGGTGGCTTGAATTTTGCAATCAATACTTTGTTAGCTTGTGGCATTCTACTCTGTTAGAACGCTTTTTCCAGAGGACATCCTCTTCCTCTCAGAATGAATGCTTTACTTCTCCTTACCTACCCAAAACCCATCCGTAGGTTCTCTGACAACTCCAGTCTACTTAGACTACACTTAAATTTAATTACTCTGAGTGTTATATTTATATTTATATTGTAATCTATTCTTTCATTTGTACATTACTTTTTTCCTAAGCTTGCCTGTCAATTCTCTGAGTAGGAATTATATCTTCTACCTCTTGGTACTGGGTAGGTGGCTAACAGTCAATAACTTCCCAGCTTATAGATAAACTTTGCATCCATAGTTATGGGTAAAAAGATAGGAGACTGAGATGGCGTGTTGCTTAGTTTTTGCTGTATAACCAACAAACTCAGAATCTCAGTAGCTTATGCCAGTAGGAGTATACTTCCCTCTCATAGGTCTAGAGGTAGGCTAAGGTTTGGCTGATCTCTCCTGGCTTTGGTTAGGCCAGGCTGGGCCCCAGATTACTGGCTGTGTTGAGGTCTTCTCTACATGTCTTCATTCTGGGGCTCAGTCTAAAGGGGACAAAACATGTCATCCACTAATATTCCTGGTGAAGGGGTGGAGGGAGTGGAAATCATTGTACTTATACATTATTCTTCATTCATAAATAATCAAAAAATTCCTTAAACCCAAGATGAATGAGGCAGGGAAATTACTCCAGTCACTGTGGGAGGCACTGCAAAATTCCCTATCAACAGGAAGCAAAGAGCTGGGAACAAAAATCAAACCACCATGGTTGGCTAAGCCATTATCCTTTCAACTGGATAAGACCCTGGAAGATTACCCTCTCTGGTGCTATGCCTCCTGGTGTACAGAATCTAAAACCTGCTGCTGCAAGTATGGATCAAGGACCAGCAGCATGGCCATCACAGGGGAGCTTGTTAGAATGCAAAATCTCAGGCCCCATCTGAGACTGGCTGAATCAGGATCTTCATTTTAATAAAATCCTCAAGTGATATATATACACATTGAAATTTGAAATTGCCTAAAACAGCATTTAAAAAATATGTACCATGAGACTAATGGGTACTTGATGGGGAAAAATGCTTCTAAGGTTAAGTAAATTAGGGGCGCTTAAGAACTTCTCAAAGCTTTCAACATGCAAATATATACTGCAGATCTCTGAACAGGAGGCTGCATTCATTTCCTACTGCTGCCATAACAAGCGATCACAAATTCGGTTTGCTTAATTCAACATACATTTGTTCTCTCACAGTTCGAGAGGCCAGAAGTATACCAGCTTTTGGAGGCTGCTGATAATTAATTCTTAGTGTTGCTTGGCTTGTGGCTGCATCACTCCAATCTTTGCCTCCTCTACATGCTTTTCTTCCCTGTGTGTATCCCTGGGTGTCCTCTCCTCTTCTTAACTGAATGCCAGTTGTTGGATTTAGGGCTCAATCTAATCCGGAATGACCTCACCTTAACTACGTATACTGCAAAGATCTTTCTTTTTTCCTCCCTCCCTCCCTCCCTCCTTCCCTCCTGCCTTCCTTCCTTCCTCTTTCTTTCTCCTTTCTTTTCCTTTCTTTCTTTCTTTTCTTTCTTTCCTTTCTTCTTTCTTTCTTTCTTTTTTTTTTTTTTTTTTTCCTTGATTGCCTGTACGACAGAGCCTTGCTCTGTTGTACAGGCTAGAGTGCAGTGGCATGAATTTGGCTCACTGCAACCTTCACCTCCCAGATTCAAGTGATTCTCCTGCCTCAGCCTCCCGAGTAGCTGGGATTACAGGTGTGTGCTACCATGCCCGGCTAATTTGTTTGTATTTTTAATAGAGACAGGGTTTCACTGTGTTGGCCAAGCTGGTCTTGAATACCCTACCTTCAGTGATCCATCTGCCTCAGCCTCCCAAAGTGCTGGGATTACAGGTGTGAGCAACTGCCTCCGGCCTAAAACCTTGTTTTCAAATAAGAACACATTCTGAGGCTCTGGGTAGACACGAATTTTGGGAGGACACTTCAACTCACTGCAGTGGTGGAGGGTTGGATATGGAATGCAGTATTCTTCTAACATAATTGGTCAGGGAGCCCTTTCTTCACAGAAGAGCCCATGGAACAGACTTGGAGAAATGAGAATCAAAACTATCTTAGATATGGGGTTGTTGATTTTCTTCTGAGAGTTCTTCAAGAATGAAACACTATAGGCTTAGTTTGTAGCTCATTCTAAAGTGATCCCAAGTCTCACCTGTGTTTATTTATCAGGTGGAAAACTTCTAGTCTAAGGCTAAATATGGCACTCAGATATATTTTGTTTGCCTATCTCAACGATTATATTGAAAAGTAACTTTATTCTCAGATGAGGTTTTGATATGATTACGTATTTAGGATGACTGTTATTTAAAATAAGCTAAAAAGTTACTAGTTCTTCATTTTTTTTCACGAAAATTTTAATACTGGGAATTTATAGTTAACTCACCTTTTAGCCTCTGATGGTGTCTACCGTGAATCAAATTGACAGGATTAGAGAAAGTCAAGTTTGAACATCTAGTTTATATTTTTTTAAACAAAATAGATAATGGGTTTTCAAATCAGAGGACCAGTTTTTCTGGAGCACTAAGATATAGTGTTCAGAAACCAGTGAAATTCTTCCTGAACGATTTTTCTTGAATTATATCCTGTCTTGGAAATACAAGATTTATTCCACTTAGCCATCACTAACCATATGTGCATTTTAAAATTTGTAATAAAAAAATGAATTGGTATGACCGGAAATTCACATGTAGTTATAAGCAATAATACCAAGAGATCTCATGTATCCTTTAAACAGTTTCCCCTAAAAGTTACAGTTAACAAAAAAACTATATTACAATATCACAACCAAGATACTGATGTTGAAACAACCTATAATCTTATTCAGGTTTTCAATGTTACTTGTACCCATTTGTGTGTGCAAGTATTTAGCCCTATAGAATTTTATCACATGGGTGGATTTGCATATCTACCACCACAGCCAAAGTACAGAACAGCTTCATCACCAAAAGGAGTCCTCATAATGCCTTTTTGTATGTGCATTTTAAATTTAAATTCACCCCGCAAATTTTCCTGAGTCATCTATGCTCACGGAACTCTGGAAATTATTCCACTTGGAATGTACAGCCTCCCCCATGAATTGGCCAGCTGGGAGTGCCAGTTAGCAGTTGTGCAGCATTACAAAGTTAAGCTGGACATCACCGGAGGCAAACCCATGCCCTTGGCCTCCTTAGCATTAGGCACTAACTAACTGAGCTAACTGGCTAGAGATAAGGACTTCATTTCAAATAACAAATTAACAGTTTCCCATAACTCCATTAATGCATGGCTGTGATCCCATGAAATTGCATCTCTGACAAACTGGCTGCACTAAAATTTACTCTATGTAAAATGATTGTGCTAATTACTTTCTCTTTATGCTTTTATAATCGGCTGGCTGGCAATAACATTTGCAATGTAGTCATGCACTAATGAGAAAAGCCATCCAATCTCATGCTGCAGGTCATTAGCAAATGGCTTTAGGGGTCAAAGGGTAATTTCCCCCTTTGGTGCAGTTGGAGAGACTGGTGGAGCGAGTGTCTTTTCTTTCTCCTTTTTTTTTTTTTTTTTGTGTGTGTGTGTGTGTGTGAAGCCTCAGGTGCTAACCAAATCTGGAGATTGACAGAAGAGAGAGTTTGTCAAGGCTGTGGGCTTTTAAAAAGCATTCTCAGCCTTTCTCCCTTTAGAAATGGGTCTCAGAAACATTAATAGGTTTCTTCTAGCTGTTCTCTACATCCCACTCCATTCTTCCTCTTTCTCTCTCTTCCTTCCCCTCCTTCTCTCTCTCTCTCTCACACACACACACACACACACACACACACACACACACACACACACAC
>NW_022437012.1:7169514-7244126 GCF_009761245.1 Sapajus apella | reverse complement strand
CACACACACACACACACACACACACACACACACACACACACACACACATGATCCCAGTGCTTACTTGCTATTTTAGGGCCTGCTTATTTTATACTCATGCTTCTCAATAGGAATTATATTTTCTATATAGTATTTCAATTTTGTTGGGGTATGTTTTTGGACTTCACAATAAAAGTGAACAAGGACCGAGGATGCTAGACATCCACCTATATGGAGAGCCATGTTGCACACCAATGAATTGATCCCCATCCACCAGTCATACATAAAGATTAAAAATCTGGTTGCAATAAACTAAACTTGAAACCTAACTTTATTACACTAACCAATATGAAGTATTTTTGTGTGGTTTTAATCGTCACTGAGTTTTCCAGTAATGTAACTGCTGTGTATATTGAAAAATGATTGTGTTTTATTTTGATCTGAAATGTGAGTTGTCCAGTGTTTTGGGTAACTTGCATCACCATGGTAACGGCCCTTGAGGATTGAAATTGCCAACGTAGCTCGTTTCCGTCCTCAGCATTTGGAACTGTCACCAGCACGGTGACTCTGGGTATCGGTGCTGATGACTTCATTATGTCCTCTAGTCTAGTTGTGCTTGAACAATGGCATTTTGAAACACATAGGCTCTTACTCAAAGTTACTTTTCTAATTAAGTTTTTCCTAAAGGCGTAAGGAAGGTATGTAGGTAGGTTATGTTATCACTAAATTTTACCTTGAGATAATAAAAGAAGTTTTACAAAGGATTTAATATTAAAGAAGATGCTGAGCTTTCTAGAGGCAAGAACCACTGTTTTAGAAGAACTACATAAATGTTAAAAAACAATAATAATGACAGACCTTGTCACCTGGCCTCTAACAGCTGCCAGACTGGTCCTTCAACTCAGTCTCCTCTCTTTCCAAGCCACTGACTCAGTTTTTGAGTGCTCTTTCTGAGATGCACATCTGCTCTGAGCAGCACCTCCCTGAATCTTGGCACTTCATCACCTTCAGGTGTTCTTCATCTGGGGTCTTCACCTGGATAGAATTGTATGTAACACAACTGGGTTTCTTTGTAATCATATGTTATATACATATAAAACATTTTTCTGGAAAGAGGTCCATAGGCTTCATCAGACTTCCTAAAGGGTCCATGGCAGGAAGAAGGGTAAGAACGTAGATCAAGTTTAATCTTTTGTAAGGTCTAAATACCTTTAGCAAACTGGCCCTGGCCACCTGCTCGACTTCATCTATCACCCTTTTGCCTCCCCCATTCACTTATTCCCCCTACCATACACACTTGAATAGTATTCACAGGTCCTGAGGAAACCATGTTCTTAGCCCTGTACACCTGTGGCTGTAGCCTTTGGAATGCTCTTCTGATTGCCCTCGCCTGCCTCAAGAGTCAGCCTGGGTGACAGCCTTTGGGGAAGACTCTCTTCACTCACTTTGCACTGGTGCAGATTTCAATCTGAGCTGTAACCATGGTGTTTTATTATCATCAATTTGGAGCTGTTTTCCCAATAGATATTAAGCTCTTTGAGGTTAGAGTTCTTGTCTTCTGACCCCTGAATCCTCTGAGCCTAGCAAAGTGCTTGGCATGTAGTAAATGCATAATAAATGGTGTCAAATGCTGGTATAATATGCATTAATTTAGGGTGAAAGGTGTTAGTGATGGTATGCCACAGCTCCTTGAATATAAGTTGTGGCCAAAAAGTACCAATAAAGGAAGGGAGCCTGAGACTAAAGCCTTCAGAATACAGGAAAGCAGCAGAAATGCCTTTGCTGCCTGGTAATGACAGGGTCGTTTTTAAACCAAAACCTTAGCCTAGTGCATTTCTCTTTTCTAAGATTCTGATATTTTATTCCTTCCCTTCCATCCTCTCCCCTTTGATTGACATTGCTCCCTGTTACACTAGGGAAAGGTAAAAGAGGAAGTGGGGAAGAAGCAGAGGGTATCCAGAGACATGACAAAGGTCACATGGGACCTGTTTGCGTGATTCCCAAATATGGAATTTTTCTAAATCTGTGGGATCCGCAGGGAAGGGTAGATTGTTATTGGTAATCAGGAAAGGAATTTAGTTGATATGGGCAAAAACTAATGCAGTGTGTGTTAATTCAATATCTCAGAGTCTGAGAGAAATGGTGAGAGGAAACTGGATATTCACAAAAACTAAAAAGAAGGTCTGGGCTGGGTGGTGGCTCCCGCTTGCAATCCTAGCACTTTGGAAGGCTGAGGCAGGTGGGTCATGAGGTTAGGAGTTCAAGACCACTGGCCAACACAGTGAAACCCTGTCTCTACTAAAAATACAAAAATTAGCTGGGTGTGGTGGTAGGTGCCTGTAATCCCAGCTACTCAGGAGGCTGGGGTAGGAGAATAGCTTGAACATAGGAAATGAAGGCTGCAGTGAGCTGAGATAGCACCACTGCGCTCCAACCTGGGGGACAGAGCTAGACTGCATCTCAAAAAAAAAAAAAAAAAGCCTGGACTTCCATTACATCTTGGAATTGAGGTTTGGGTCAGTTACAACCAAACCTGAAAGGGGTATGGGACCCTATGTGACACTGTGTTATACAATAAAAACACACTTATTATAATTTCTTCAAATACACTGTCAGAGGTGAAAGATTGACATACATTGGCACTTTCCTCAAGGGCTTTCAGTGCTGGCCTTTAGAAGACAAACTCATCAAGACTATTCCCTCATTTTATTAGTGAGGGTAAGATGAGGCTGTTCTCATAAAGAGACTAATAATAATTCAGTGGCTTAAGAACGCCATAGAATTTGTCTTCTCTATCTTGGAACAGTCCTAGGTGAATGTGTCAGGATTCTGGGCAGCTCTGTTCCAGAGATCATTCTGAGGAGTCCAGAAGTTTCTTTACATCTGGTTTTTCTGACATCTTCTAGTTCAACCCTCTTCAAAATTTAGCTGCAGATGGATCACTTGTGGAGCCTGTTAAATGCAGTTTCAGATTCTGGATGCTAGTTATTTAGCTGTTTAGTTATGTGCTCCCCTGTGCAAGGGTCTCCTAGAAATGAAGATCCTGGGTAGAAAACCATGGTCCCAAGCTATAGTCTGTGACTATTGGGGAGAGAAAGGGGGACACTGGTGGTGAACCAGCAGATTCTGTGGCTCACTCTTTGCTGGATCCTTCTCTAGTAGCCAATTCTGCAGAGACATTGTATGGGACAACTAGCTGCCATTCTCTCACTGATAATGTGTTGGTTGCTAATAATAGGTAGAATATGAGAAGACCCAAGTTTAAGAATGCGTCTAAATTTGTGTATGCAAGTTTTTCCTTACAGTAATCTCCCTCGTACATGCTGATATGCCTCCTAGGGTAGAAGGAAATGGGTGAAGTTAAAACTAGTGTGGCAATGTGGTAATTTTTTGTCACCTTGACTGGGCTAAGAGACGCCCAGATAGCTGGTAAAAGGTTATTGGTGTTTCTGAGAGGGTGTTTTCTGGAAGATATTAGTTAACATTTTAATCAGTAGACTGAGTAAAAAGATCTAAGGCCCTTAGCAGTGTGGCATTATCCAGTCCTTTGAGGGCCTGAATAAAGCATAAAGGTAGAGGACGGGAAAATTCTCTTTTTGAGTTGGAACATCCATTCCTCTCCTTGGACATTGGAGGTCCTGGTTCTTTGGCTTTTAGCTCCCGCCTGGTTCTCAGGTCTTTGGCCTTGAATTGAACTATACCCCAGCTCTCCTGGGTCTCCAGCTTGCAGAAGGCATTTTATGGGGATTCTTAGCCTCCATAATTGTGTGTGCCAACTTCCATACTAAACCTTCTCTTACATATCTGTATATAACCTATTGCTTCTGTTTAACCCAGAGAAACCTGACTAATACAGCCACCAAAACCACCTCTGAGCTTCACTTATTCCTGTGACAAATATTTAAATAACAACTGTTTAAAAATCACTGAACTTGGTGTTGGGGATGCAGCACAGAATAAGACAGGTATAGGAGACAGTCTTGTGTGGATGTTTATTCTGTAAACAGTCTGCCTGAGTTCAAATTCCATCTCCACTACTTGAACAAATTAGTTACCATCTCTGCTTCAGCTTCCTCATCTGTAAGATGGTGTGAAAATGAGATCTCGTAGGTTATGATGAAGATTCCCTGAGATAAAGTATCAGTCCCAGTTATTATGTCTGACCTCAAGAAAGTTACACATTAACATTCTTCGTTTTGTCTGTCCCTGCAGAAAATAAACTGAGAATCACTGCTCTAGGGGCTGTGGAGACATGAACCCCAAAGTTATGTGCCCTCCTGGGAGCAAACAGGGGGGGTCAGCTGGCTCTGGCTTGAGGCTTGCTCCATTTTTCATGATCGCTTCTGTGGAGGGAGAAATGGTATCTTTAGTAGGAACAGATGCTCTATTTAATCACCAGCTTTCAACTTTCTGTCTCTGAGGAGGTATAAACATTTTGTCAACCTTTCTGCATCACCTCAATTTTGTTTCTGATGTTGGAGATTACTCTGTCAACCATGGAGTGAACTTACCAGTAGTTGGTGGTCCTTTATTTCTTATATGTCCCTGAAGAATTTCCTGTTTACAGGAGTGCAGTGACCTTAACTTGCACAGGTTTTCTTATTATCCCTTCGAGCTCAAGACTTCTCTATGTCACCCTCTCTCACAGTGCCACAGCCCTTCCTTCAAATTCTGTTCTACATGTCCTTACATATCATGACCCCAGTGGCGTGGAATTCTTACTTGGACTAAGGCTGCAAAATAAGCCCCAGTGTCATGATAGGTGGATCTTAAATGGAATGCTTCAAAGGCATGTGCCAACTTTACGGCTCCTTGGTAATTTTCTGATTTTTTTTTCTTTTTTTGTTTTTACTTATTCAGGGAATAGAAGAAAAATGACAAGTAGGTTTAGAATATATGTATGTGTTGGACACTGTCTTCTATGGATTATACACTCCTGTGTCCATCTGATGGAATCCATGGTTCTCTTCCTTAGATACGTATACAATATGCAGCAGTGGACATAACATTATAGAAAATTCCGGTTGTTTTAAAGACCTCTTTAAATCCATGAACTCCAGGCCAAGAAAATATTAAAATGGGGCATCCTTAGAAATGCAGAATTAGTGGCAAATATGTGATATATTTTAGCCCATATGCCAAAGTTTTATTTTTGAATTTTATTGAAGCGACACTCAACACTTATTTCAGTCCTATTTTTAAGCAATGCTTCAAACCCCATTTTATTGATTAAGCCCCATTAAATAGGATTCTTCCATTTAAAATCTCTTTTTACCTACTCAGGGCTATAATGACTGAAGCCCATCAGCAGTGTTGTTGCAGATTATGCATGAAACCACTGACAGATCTATCAGGGAATGTATTACCAGCTCTCCTATCTGGTTCATTTAATTGAATCATCCTGTTGTGTTTCCTGGATCATCTTCTCATCATCTAGGCCTTTCATCAAGTGGCAAAAGTCATCTTCATGCATATGGTCCCTTGGAGGTCTATAAGCATGTGCAATTAGATAACTTATGGAAATTTTGTTTTTGTGTATTTTTCTGTTCACATTCAAAGAAGGTAGACAGTATTTTGACCTCCTATACCTTAAGGATGGAGTAGACAGTGAAAGTTGCCTTTAGAATATATTTCCTTGGGTTTTGCATTCTGAAAGCAGGAGAATGAGATGTGTGTTGTAGGTAGGGGAGGAGAGACAGACTGGAAGTGATTCACCAAGAGCTCGGGAGGTCCACATGGCCACAGACCACCTAGCTGTCGGCACCCGGAGAGAAGACAAGAGCTTGGATGATGAGGGGGTTGAGAAAGGGGATGGCTGTTTTGTCTATCTCTTGTAAGTACATGTTTAGGACCCCTAGACACCTGCCCTGGACAGAGCTGGATTTTAAGGCATTATGTACATATCAGCATTAACTTTGGAAACCCAAACCAGAGACCTTCCAGAAATATTTTCCTCATGCCTGGAACATTCACAGGGATCTAGCGGAGAATAGTCTGAATAATGACCACAATGGAATTTTCTACCAGAGCAGCCACGAAGGTGGGTGGCATGTTAGAACCAGACCTATTGTAAATTCAAGAAAGTAATGTTCTATGGCACATCCTGTACACCGGAGTTGTGCAGTAAGGTTCACTCACAGAAGGAGGGAGATGCAAGTCCTGCCTTCATGGAACTCATCGTGAGCTGGGACAAGTAAGATGTAAATACAAACTGAGATAGGCAAAGATAAGAAATTATGGGGATTCAGGAGAAGGAAAAAAATGTGTGGGAGGGATCAAGAAATGTTCCATTGAAGAAGCAATTTTTGAGCACATTCTGAATGTGGTACAATTTAGATATGTGTAAATAAGGAAGGGATATTTCCAAGTACAGGGAGTTATGTCATCAGGAGCATAAAGATGGGGCATTGTGACAAATAAAAGTAGCTTGGTTAAATTGTGGGTTGCAACAAAGGAATAGTGGGAGTAGTATCTGAGAAGATAGCTGGGATTATGCTATCTTTATTTCTTGTATGTTCCTGAAGAATTTCCTATTTACAGGAGTGAAGTGAGACAGTTTTTAGAGGAGACAGGATGCTCTAATGGAAAGATAGAGAGGGGATCAGTATCTTGCAGTCTATATGGCCTTGGGTAAGTTACTTAATCTCTGAGTCTCAGTTTTCTCACCTATGGAGTGGAGATAATAAGACCTTGCAGAGTTGTACTTATAATTAAAGTAACAACGACAGCAATGATGATTGCTGCCACTTATTAAGCATCAAGGAATCTGTGTCTGGCATTTACTGGTGCTCAATAAAGGTGCTGTTGTTGTTGTTACTATTATCACTCAGCTATTCAGAACTCTGTACTAGAGTGTGAGGAATCTGTGGTACATACACTGTGAGTACCAGACACTGCTAGTGTTTATCCAGATTTCTACTCCTTTCCTCCTGAGTACATAGCTCCTTGAGATCAGGCATGGGCATGGGACTCGCAAAGATCAATGAAATGTGGGTGGAAACAATGTGCTACTTTCTTACAGAAGCATTTGGGTGATGGTGCACAAGTCTCTCATTCTTTTTTTCTCTGCTGTGGAAAGCCTTGAAGCATTGCTTTGAGATGAAGGTTCAGATGGTGTGGGAGCTTCTGGCAGCTTGAGTCCTTGAGTGATTATGATCAGCTGAGTCCCTGTCCGTTGTTAACTAGTGCAGACATGTAGTAGGAGAGAGATAGATAGAAACTTTTGTTCTTTGAGGTCATTAAGATTTTGGGGATGTTTGTTACTATGACAAAACCTAGCTTGTCCTGACTGATGCATGTTTGATGCAGCTTGCCAGTGCAGATGTAGAGCATAGCCCTGTTTTGCTTAAAAGTGAGAGTTGGCTTCTCTTTTCAGCTCAGTCCAGGTCAAGTATGATGAATCCCTAAGGCCCTGCCTTGTCACACAATCCTTGGACACTAAGCTTGTTTATCAATCTTTGTTTTCCTACACCCAGAAATCCTGCCTCCATGGGTCTCATTCTAATACATCAAGTCCATTCTTTAAGCCGTTCTTGTTTTAACCTAAAACCCCATTCCTTTAATCTTCTTTTCTTTCTCTTTAGCTACAGTACTAATCTGTTTCCATTCTGTTTCTTATTTGTCAGTTAATTGGTCTGTTTATAGCAAAAACAGTGGAATGCGAGTTTCTTATCACTGGGAGGATTTCTATTAATCTAAACCAAAATGGTGATGACAGAGGCATTTATGGGATGCTTCCTATATAGTAGGCATATGCTAACTAAGCACTTGCCATGTATCAGCTTAGTTAACCTTGACAACATCCTATGGAGTAGGTACAGCTATTTCTCCCTATTTCATAGATTTTAGAGAAACTGAGGCACAAAGCAGCTAACGCAGTTAGGAAATGGGGGAGCCAGGACTCACACCTAGGATTTGGACTCTGGAGCTCATGTTCTTGAATGCTACACCATACTACCTCTTTGCAGGGCCCAGCTATTATTTTATCAGAAGAATCTCTTTCTTTGTGCATTCCTGTCAAGATGTCTTACTAGGTATTGTTCAATAGGTTGGTTATCTCTTTTCCTACCTCTTTCCCTCTTTCTTTTCTTCCAAATACATTATTATGTTAGACATCTCCCATGATTCATATATCCAAAATCCTGTTTTTCAAGTCTCAAAGAAATTATAATCTATTTGAAACAAATAGCTGAGTGCTAAATTATCTGGTACAGCCTGAGTCTGAATGAGCTGGGGAACGGGCGGTCTGTATGGCTTGGATTAAATAGGGAATGCTTTGGAGATCTGACCCTAGAATGACGGGAAGGGATCAGATAGTAGAAGGGAGGGGTGACCGGGAGGTGTTAAATTGAATCTGTGATTTAAAAGTGAATAATCCGAGAAGTTTTTGCTGAGAAAACATGACAGTAGTTAACTATCTCAGCATGTAAATGTGCTTGTGAGAATGATTTCTTTGAAACTCCTTTTCACTGTATCTTAAAATAACAACAAGGCTTCCAAATTATAGATACAGAAATTACAGAAATAGAGCTCAGGAAGACAGATTTTTTATGGGAAAGTACTATTCACAGGGAGTTAAAAGCTTTTATGCTTTATAGACGCTCTTACGGTTGAAGCAAATCTAGTGTTCATTTATAGCCTAACTCATTTATGCATTGCTGGGGGATTTTGCAAATGCAACCTCAATTCTGCCCTTCCCTGAACTCTGAGAATGCCTCAGACTGTATTTGTTCATAAAGGTGAATTTCTTTTTGAAGACTGATTTGATTTAATTTTTGTTTTTCATGAAGCCTCTTACTATGCGTATAAAATTTCCAAGCATCCAGGGCTCTGTTTTCTCTTCTGCAATGAGGGAACTGTGCATTCATCTGCACTTCTGAGTGCCTGATTCCCAGTCACAGTCATGCTTTCAGAAAGAAAAAGCAGTCCCTTGGACACAAAATCTCTTTTTGGGGTTTTCATCAAGATCTGCCAACATTTACCATGAATCCAATTGTCTTGGTAACCCCAGGGTATTTACTGAATCACCAGTGAGAGTCCAGTAAATGACATCTTTCAATGCCTTACTTTTATTGAGCTTATAATTGTAAGAGGGTCTTGGAAACCATCGGAGCCAACCACTTTATTTTACTGGTGGGACTCCAAGGTCTGGGAGAATTGAGTTCCATTTGCCCATAGTTAGTAGTGACAGAAATGAGGAGCTGGTTTTCTAGTCACCAGCCCTGCCTTTCCCATGCTCTGTGCTGTCTCGGGTCTTTTGGTGAGACTGTGCTCTGAGAATTGTGAATGGATTAATGACTAGTTGATTGTTAAAGACTTGCAAGGAAGAGGTAACAGGGAGGAAGCAGGTTACATGATCAGGAGTTTTCTTAGTTTGATCCTTCCACAAATCCAGCCCTTTTTCCTCTTGATTGGGTCTCAGTGGCAACACAGAGCTAGGCTGTTAGGGGCATATAGTAACAGCTTTGTATAAAACGGTATATGAATCAGCAAGCACCTACTGAGTATGGATTCTGTTTCCAGCCGTCTGCTGGGTGTTATGAGTCATGTTGAAGGATAAGCCATGGTCCCGAGTCAGAAGGATAGGACAATATATTTTTGGGAGGCACAATTAAGTAATATCAAAGAAGAGCACATGAAATCAGAGTTTCAGTTATATGGTGTGTATGCTGTAGAAGTTCAAAGGAGAAGATTGGTGTAGTTGGAACTGGGTGCAGCTTGGCAAATCTTCACGGAAGAAGTGGGGCTTGAGTGGCACCAATTGACAAATATCTAAACATAGGAGTGCTAGGATGCCCAACCACCCTCAGTCTTCTCTTTCCTGACTCACTTGTCCCCACGTCTACACATACTCACTTATGTTCATGACTTTCCCAGAACAGCTCTGGCTTCAACTAAGTTTCATTTTATTAAATTATGTAATTTATTATGAAACCGAATATGATTGTTTAAATTAATGTGACTTAAGACCTTTTATATGCATTAAAAAGATGAAAATCCTTTAGAACAAATGGGACACTTTCTTTTGTTTGAAGAATATGATGGCAATACTCATTATCTGTCTTCGCCCATTTCTAATTCTAACATATTACATTTTTAGAGTTTATAGTTTGCGCCATGATTTCTCAAACAGTATTTTATTTGATCATAAAAATAAACTGTAAAGAAAATAGGATACTGTTAATATTCCTGTTTTATAGATGGAAAGACTGAGATTCAGTGAGCTTAAGGGCTTTGCTCAAAGGTGTATAGCTGAGTGAATGCAAAGGGATTTGACTACAGACCCTCTGAGTTCCAGCGCAGGGTTTCCTTTTTCCTCCAATTTTCTTGGCTAATCACTTTAATTGTCATTTCATTCTGTGGTTCTTATTCTTTTATTTCCCTGAAGAATAAAGATAAAATCAGCCAGTATATTCTTTGTAACACTATTTGAAGTACATTTTGATTTTATTTTACTTTACTTTAAGTTCTGGGGTACCTGTGTAGATCTTGCAGGATTGTTACATTTTTCAAAGTCTACAAGTGTCGACAAAACTTTTGGAATGATAAGAGCTGTTACTAGTTCCAGCCTTGATATTTAGTTGGCTTTAGTCTACCAGAATTGATTATTTTCTCTAACCTTCTTTTCAGTGATACTGAATCCAAGATTTTTTCCAATTGTGAATTTTCTGATTCTTTCCGTTTCATTATTTTTACCCAGGCTCCCAAGAAATTGGAAAACACTCATCACTTTTTGTATTCAGGGCAGATGGTGGAGTATTTTTATAGTTTTCCAAAAAATCACCAATGCTACATTCTGCAATGTTGATGTTACAGAAACGTGACATCTGAAGCTTTAAAAATTTGCAGCAAATCACCATGGCACGTGTATACCTATGTAACAAACCTGCACATTCTGCACATGTATCCCAGAACTTAAAATATAATTTAAAAAGTTAACATCACAGAAGAATTGTGTGCATTTTCAGTGTTCCTCAACACATATGATCTCTGAAGGCAATTTGTTTCTCTTGTGACAAAGTCATGAAACATCTTGTTTATTGTTTATGGTCAGTTAAGTGCCATGTTTCAGCTTTTTTTGTAAAGCTCTATACCAGGCATTTGTGTGTGTGTGTGTGCGTGTGTGTGTGTGTGTGTGTGTGTGTGTGTGTGTGTGGCTTAATGGGGACCAGAAGACAAATTTAAAACATGGTCACTAATTCTTGAAGAGCACCTGGTCTATTTAGGGACACAGACTATTCCTTTTTGCAAGTGTCATTAGAATTGGTAGTTACTACTTATGATGGTTAATTTTAAGTGTCAGTTTGACTGGCCATGGGATGCCATATTAATGTTGTTTCTGAGTGTGCCTGTGAGGGTGTTTCAGGATGAGATTAGCATTTGAATTGGTGGACTCAGTAAATTAGATGGCCCTTCTTAATGTGAGTGGACATTGTCTAATCCTTTGAGGGCCTGAATAGAACAAAGGGTTGAGGAAGGAGGAACTCGCTGCTTTTTTATCTGCCTCAATGTTTGAGCTGGAACATATCGTATTTTGTCCTCTCCCTGGCCTGGGATTTGCATCATTTGATTGCCTTTGTTCTTAGGCCTCTTGACTCAGACTAAATTATATCACCAGCTTCCGTGGGTCTTCAGCTTGCAGACGGCAGATTGCGAACTTCTCAGCCTTCATAATTGCACTTGCCGATTTCTCATAATATATCACATCTGTATATAAGATAAATATATGTGTGTGTATACACGTATGTGTGTATGTGTTTATGTTTATATATACTTATATATATGAGTGTGTGTATGTTATGTTTGTATTCATGTATGTGTATTGTGTTTTCTATTGGTTCTGTTTCTCTGGAGAACCCTTATTAATACACTACTCTACTCACTTAGGGAGAATTCAGTCTTTCAAAATATGATGAGTAAAGCCATTCTTTGTGACAAAAATCCATAAACAATGTTTTCTTTGACTCTTGGTGCTTATACTCTGGGTAGATTTCTTATTCGTTTCACAAAATTATGATACAAGGAAATGGGAAATAAGTGACTTAAGAGAAATCATGCTCCAGTGAGGGAGAGAGGACTTCTGACAGCTAATCAATCATGAAGGTATTCTTGGAAAAGTTTGTATTTTAAAAAAATATCTTGAAGAATGGAAGGGTTTTTGATAGGTGGAATTGGAAGAAACCTACTGGCTTATAGAAAATCATGAATGAATGAATGAATGAACGAATTAATGAACAAATGGTGGACATCTAGGTATGCTCTGAAAACAACATGGCTTGGGACACAAGTTGTGTGTGGGGTGAAGGATGGAAGAGAGTAACAGGTATCAGAAAGTTTGCTCCTCAGAGCTTTCTTTCACCGTTCATGACTTCACTGAAACAACAACAAAAAATAATAACTAGATTTACTGTCTGTTTTATTTTTTGAGAACAGTGCTGTCCATAGGGACTGACTTGTTTGAGGATGGGTTGTGAGGGCTTGGGAAGGGTGAGATGGCAGACTCATATTCCCTGTACTTACATTTTATACTCAAATGATTCTATTCATTTATACATCTATTTGAAAAAGCTTCCAGTAACCCAGAAACTTTTCCTGTTATGGCCAAACACAAAAACAAGTTTTAATATGTTTGCCTTCAGAAGTGCTCCATTTGAGTCAGATGATAGTGTACCACTCCACATTGAGTTTCAAGGACATGCATATGAAATTTGATGTTGATACAGCCTTTCAAGGCTGGGCGATATCTGTAAGATATGCTCCAGGATGGCCGTTCTGACCAGTCAGTGCCCAGGCCTGTCAGTTGTATATTTTATAAATCATCTTCAAATGCAGGTGTAAGTGAAATACTTTGTACTACTCTGGGCAAACTATTCACCTAGAAAATGCCATGTTGGTGATATGTCATGATTAGCAATATGCCATATTAATACTGAGTGGAAATCATTTTCATTAAAATTCTGATTTTTCTATGGGTAACTGAATTAGAAATTCACTGTGGTGAAATCATGCCTGATGCTTGAACAATAGAAGCAGATTTTAACTTGCTATGAGCATAGCATGACTCAGGTGAAGATAACAAATTAAAGGAGTCTTTCCCACGTGTATGTCCTGTGGAAGGTTACACGATGTGTTTGAGGCCCTGGAGCCAGATTAACTGGGTTCAAATCTTGACTCTGTCATTTCCTAGCTGTATGACTTTGGAAAAGTTTCTTAACTGTTCTGTAAAATGAGTGTGACATCATCTGTACTTAAGACTGTCCTGAGGATTAATTAAGTAGTGTAAATATGAAGAGCCCTCCAGGCAGTTTCTGGTACATAGTAAATGCTCAATCAATGTAAGTAATTATCATATCCTTATGATTAAATTCATTTATTAGGAGTATAACTAGGAAATACATTCCTCTACCACATATACACATACAGATGAGGAACAAGAAATATTTGTTTTCTTATGACACCTTTTATAATTACACCATCATTTTGGTTATTCCTGAAGATCTTATAACCAAAATTTACTTCTGTTTTTATTAAAATTTCCCAACTGAAAGTGGAGAGTTGACTTTCTAACCTTGCCTTCCGTCCCCTATTTCCCAGGGGTTGCTGAGAGCTTGGCATTATGCAAAATTCTTTCACATTCTTAAACTGTCAACTGACATTCCCCAAATGTGGAAGGGGATCTTCCCGCCTTACAAAGTGGAATCGTAATGTTCTCTACCACTCCGACACAGAACGCCAAGGTGGCTGATGAGGGACACTCAGGCCTCTGATTGGAAAGCGAGCTGCAGGGCTAAGCAACAGATGAAGGAATGTGAACTTTCCCTAAGCATATTAGAGCAAAGCCAATCCTTTTTGGAAACCAGATGATAAGGGTTCGATGTTTAAATCAATTCTCAGTAATTTCAGTTTAATGTTTCTTTGGAAAAATGAGCATTCTAGGCAAAGGAAATGAATGTGCAAAGGCTCTGAAGTTGGCTTGTTTTGGAACTTCAAGGAGTTCTTTGCAGTCAGAACATAAGCTAAGAGATTCAAGGGCAGACAGGAGGGAGTTGTAAAGTGGGCAGGAAAAGGTTAAAAAATAACATATTGACCAACTATTAATTGAACACCTACTATGTTACAGGGAAAGCATCAGTAGATAAGGTGGCCATACTTCCTGTTTTCAGTGAGCTTATGGAACTTGAAATACCTTGACTGTCAGGCTAAGCAGTTCGGTTTTTATTCTGTGACGATGGAAAATGATGAAGATATGTTAAGTTTTATGGAATGGTATTATTAAATTAGCATTTTAAAGATCACTCCGATGGAAGGGCAGCCAAAGGAAGCCTCATTGGCTAGAAGACCACTGCAAATGTCTACACGAGAGATGGAAAAAGCTTAAACAGCAATGATGTAAAGCATAGATATTTAGGGAGCAGAATTGACAGGATTTGATGGCTAATTTTAAATGGCTAGTAAGGTAGAAGGAGAAAGATAAGATAACTCACAGGATTTTGTCTTGGACTACTGGTTACATACTCAACATACGTGAGGGGTCAGTGACACATAAAGCTTCCAGAAGCCCAGCCCAGAGGTTATTGGAAAGGATGTATTCAAAATTGCTGGGTGTGGTCAAACAACTTGCACAGTATTTGACCCAGAGTACATGCTTAATACCTATTAGTAGAGGGCAAAATAATGTCATACCAGACTTATTAAAGTAAGGCAGATCCCACTGGATCACAGACAAAGCCCACCTGCCATAGCCAAGCATTCAAAGAGGAAATAATGCAGCTAGAAGATAAATTGAAGGCATGATCACTGTTCCTGAGGAGTGCACAGTCTAACTGAAGAGACTCAATATACCCTTTTGCAAGTGGCATCACACAGTCACTATTTTATGTGCTTGGGTAGATTTCAATCAATTTCTAACTGGAATGAGTAAAGTTCTTCCGCATGACCAAAAGCCATAAATACGCTCAGCACTCATAGGAACTCAACATATAATTGGATCTCAATTTAAATCTGCTCACTATTGCAACTGTTTGATTTAGACATTCTCTAAAGAACAGTATTTCAGGCCCCTCTTCCTGGCTGTGAACTTGCTAGTTCCCAGTACTTTTCTTCCTTGGACTACTGTACAATTCTTTTCTACCTAGAATGGTAGCCATTATTTCTATTTTGCTTTAGAGTTCACAACCCTTTCAGCCTTCAGTAATTATCTTGCCACTCATTTGGCAGTTTTCTAACACTTGGTGGTATCTCTTCCATCACTCCCTTGATTTTATTTTCAAAATGTTAGTGTTACTGGATTTTCAAATGTTATCTTCTATTCACAATCAAACAAGCTTTCTCCGAAGGCAGGGTCATTTATTAGAAAAAAGGAACAAATCTTGTGTGCTCAACTCGAGTGAGGTTTTCTAGAACTTTCTGAATGTTTCCATAATGCCACAGCTTACATTATAAGCCTCTGTTCTACCAAATGATGAAGACTTAATCTCCATCAACTTGAGGATGTCCCTGCATCGAGGCTCTAGAGGAGATCACAGGGTTTCTCTTGGCATTTTCCTACCCTGTCATCCTCTGAGAGGCCCACTGTTTGTTTTGGTCTAAAGATGTCCATTCACATATGCTGCCTCTTCTATCTTACTCTTCTATATGACCTCTCAAGTTGGGCTATTGTCCTTAAGCGGGACATGGGATTCAAGCTCTTACCCCTCTGCCTATACCCAGCACATAGTTATCACCTTCTGGCTTCTTGCCCACCTACCTAAACTTACACAAAGGAAGGAGCATAAAACTCTCTGTATTGTAGATGCCCTAAACCTACCTGTCAAGCCTCCAACCTTGCCCTGAGGTGGTGGGCAGGACAGATCAGGGAGCTACCTCTTCCAGAGATACATAAATTGGGTAAATATGCACTGCCTTGTTTTTGCCTCTTTTTCCTGAGTCTTGATTTAGTCTTTGGGACTCTAAGTTTTTCTCATCATGTATTTAAATTGAAAATCTAATATTTATGCTTTGAGTTCTCTTTATTTGCATTTGAGGGCTTGGCTTCTGAATTTCTAAAGAAACAGCTCCCCTTTCCTTCTTCCATTCTTTTTGGCATTGTCCACTTGCTGAGGTATTCATACAGAGTACCCCAACAGGGGTGAGAGAGACAGGAATACCTGAACATAGAAAGCTTAAAAATGTCTTGGTTAATTTATCCAAATAGTATCTTGCTGCATTTACCTTTCTTCTCTCTATTCCAACAAGCAATTTCCTGGAGTCTAGAAAGGAATCTGGAAATAGTGGTGGTTTGGCTATTACACTGTGAGATCCTTATCAACCTGATGTGCTGAGTGTCTCTTTCATAAGATCCATGGCAGTGATTTTCAAACGCAGATGATTTTCAGAGACTCCAGGAGATGCTGACTTAGACTGAAGAGGGAGTTTGGAGGTCTCGGAATTTGTAAAAACATCTTCCTGGATCTAGAACAGTGGTACTCAACCTCCAGTGAACATCAGAAGTATCCAGAAGACTTGTGAAAGCAGATTGCTGGGCCACACCCCCAGAGTTTTTGATCCAGTAGATGTGGAGTGAAGCCTGATAGTTTACATTTCCAACAAAATCCCAGGAGATGCTGCTGCTGCAGCTCTGAAGCCCCTGTTCCCGCTTTGAGAATTACTTCTCTAAGTGAATGGTTCTCACACTTTGATGCATTTTGGAATCATATGATTAGCTTGAAAAAAACTTAATGCTGAAACTACACCTCATCCCAAGTCTAGCACAATCTCAGGACGTGGGATCCGAGGCATCGGTGATGTCTGAAGCTTCTCAGGTGATTCTAATATGCACCCAATTTGAGAACGAGTTCTCTAAACTTTTGGTTTTCAAACTTCAGTGACTAGACATTTCACCGGAGTGTTTGATTAAAATGCAGATTCTGATTCATTAGGTCTGAGGTGGAGTAGTTTGTGTGTTTCTTTTTTACTTCTCGAGGTGTATAACTTACATAAATACAAAAAATGCATGATTTTTAAACCTTTTAAGTGAATGGTTTGATGACTTTTGACAAATATGTACACCTATGTAAGCAAGCCATAAATCAAGATATAGAACATTTCATTATTCTATCAAGTTTCCTCATGCCCCTGTAAAATCAATGATGTCCCCCATTTCTGACCTCCCAGCCCTGGCTAATCACTTATCTGTTTTCTGTCACTATAGATTTATCTTACGTATTCTGAAATTTTACATACATAGAATCATATACAATTCTTATTATTTTATGTCTGGCTTCTTACTTGCTCAGCAGAGATTCTGCCTTTCTAATAAGATCTCAGGTTTGTGGACCACACTCGTTTCTCCAAAGCAAGGCACTTAAGGATTTAGAAATCTTTGACTTACAGTATTAATCTCAGAGACTCATGCATGATTGATATTAATTAACTAGGATATACTCAAATGATTTTTAATATCAAATATTCAAAATCAGAGGCTGTGATATCTATGAGTTCTGTGGGGAACAAGGCTGCCCCAGGCATGAGAATCCTGGGATAAGAGCAGAGAGATGAGTATTTAGGGAGGCCCAGGAGGAGGAGCAGCAGGTCTGCTGGGTGGGAGGTCAGGGTGTGGTGGCCCTTGAGGTCACACCAAGGCTCTGAAACTGTGACGTGAAGTAGGTTTGCTCTCATTTTTGCTTTCATGCCTCTATATCCAAATGATAAGATGCTTCTTTTCTTGGCTTTGACAATTCGGGGAATTGCAAAGCTCAGGAGAAGGTAAGATAAGCTGCCTGCAACTGCATTTTAGAAAAATGATGTGTAATATCCACTTTATGACATCTAAATGAGGTCTCTCTTAGCTGTTTCCCAGGGTCGTGCCCACTGCTAACTTTAATACACCCACATGCTTGCACTCATCTTTCATCATGTCACCAAACTTAAAGAATACTTTGTTTGTTTTTTATCTATTGTGTCCCTTGTTAGATGAGAGTATATTTTATATTTCTTATTAAATGGCAACAGTTATTTCTGAAGATTGATAATTTACAGCTTCACTACTAGAAAAAACTGCAAAGGGTTGGTGGGAGAAATAAACCTCTTGTTTTATTATGCTGTGGGAACTGATTATGGGCATAAAAAAATAGAACAACTCATACATCCACCAGAGCTTATTGTATTATCAGGTAATACACCTGCCTCTCTGATAAATAGGACTCAGTAGAACAGTTAATAAAAGGCTGAGAGTTATTTGGTGCAGAAATACAACAGTATAAAGCTACTCAAATGCAGTCTACAGTGATTTTTTTCAACATAAGAAAGGCCTTGAAATTCTAACAGTAATTGAAGGCGATGCTTTCCACACCATCAGAACGGAGAGAGGACATTTCATGTTTCACATGGAATCTTTCAGGGAATCTAAGTCCCAGGAGCTGAAAATTTTTGCAAACACAAAGAACTAACAATGCGACACACACACACACACACACACACACACACACACACACACACACACACAATCTCTTTGGATTATAACAATTACCATGTGGCTTAGGTTGTGTAGGCATCATGTGAATTTGGCTGATGGTGGTGTGAAGTCCAGAGACAATAAGGAACTCACCCACGCCCTCAGGCCACTGCAGGCAGAGCTGACTCCAAAACTCCACAGCCAGCCACCCCAAGAAATAAATGATGCTTGTGATGAACTTGTGGCACTGTGTTTCACAAAATGGTAGATCACAGAATTCTTGAGCTAGAAGTGTCAGCAATAGATGGCTGTGACAGCCACTTTTCCAGCAGAAAATCCCTGTCCCAATGTCCTGGGAAACTGATTGATTTGGCTGTAGATGTTCTGGAGTTGTGGAGGCTTTTGGTCACTTTCGGTAATTTATTTCAGCATTTTCTCCCCATTTTCTTTTCTTTTGCCCTGAAGTTCTTGACATCTGACTGACAGAATTTTTACTTATTACAGATTTTTCTCATTTCGTTTTCTTGGAATTTGAAAAACAAATGCTTGCTGATAGTTTGGATGTGGTTTGTCTACGCCAAAACTCATGTTGAAATTTGATCCCCAGTGTGTCAGTGGTGGGTCGTGGTGCCTAGCGGAAAGTGCTTGGATCATGGATGCAAATCTCTTATGAACAGATTAATGCCCTCTTGCAGGGGTGAGTGAGTTCTGGCTCTTGGGAGAATTAGTTCCCACTACAGCAGATTGTTAAAAAGAGTATAGCTTCCTCAGTTTCTTTCTCTCCTGTCATGTGGGTTCTTTGCACATACTCACCGCCCTTCCACTTTCTGCCATGAGTAGAAGCAGCATGAGGTCCTCACCAGAAGCCCAGCAGATGCTGGCACCATGTTTCTTGAACTTCCCAGTCTGTAGAACCATACGATGAAGGCTCTTTTCTTGTTCTTCTCTTCTTTTCTTTTCTTTTCTTTTCTTTTCTTTTTTCTTTTCTTTTTTTCTTTCCTTCTTTTCTTTTTTTTTCCTTCCTTTCCTCCCTCCCTTCCTTCCTTCCTTCCTTCCTTCCTTCCTTCCTTCCTTCCTTCCTTCTTTCCTTCCTTCCTTTCCTTCCTTCCCTCTGTCTCTCTTTCTTTCTTTCTTCTTTCCTTCTTTTTTTTTTCTTTTCTTTTTGAGACAGAGTGTCCCTCTGTCGCCCAGGCTGGAGTGCAATGGCACGATCTTGGCTCACTGCAACCTCTGCCTCCGAGGTTCAAGAGATTCTCCTGCCTCAGCCTCCTGAGCAGCTGGGATTATGGGCACCTGCCACCACGCCTGGCGAATAAGCCGCTTTTCTTTGCAAATTACTCAGTTTCTGGTATTCTGTTAGAGCAACTCAAAATGAACAAAGACACTGCTCATGATGCTCCAAATGCAATCCTTCAGGTAGGTGAGGAAAATAAAGCCACCTTTATATATAGACACAACACTTTTCTTGTTCATTCATCTGTTGATGGACATTTAGGTTGATTCTGTATCTTGGCTATTGTGGATAATGCTGCAATGAACATGGGAGTGCAGTATCTTTTCAACATACTAATTTCAGCCTCTGTAGATATGTACCCAGAAGTGGAGTGTGAATTATATGGTAGTTACAGTTTCAGTTTTTTGAGATGCTTTCCATAATTTTTATTTCCACCAATAGTGTTACAAGGGTTTCCTTTTCTCCATGTCATCACCAACACTTGTTATCATTCATCTTTTTGATACCAGCCATTCTAATAGGGGGGAGGTAATATCTCATTGTGTCATTGTATACACATAGCAAAACACGACATTATATCTCATACATTTATACAATTATGATGTCAATTAAAAATAATATTAATATCAAAAAAGAAAATAAGGCCACCTTTAAACCTAACAGGACCCAACAGCTCCAAATGTGCTTCATATGTCTTATGGCTTTAACCCACAGAACAGCTCCTTGAAGTGAACGCTATCCTTTGTGTCCATTTTACAGATGTGGAACCCATAGCTGGAGAGGTCCAGTAACTTGTTCAGGATACACAGCAAATTAATGTCTGTTATTCACCTCTGGGTTTTCTGTCTACAAACCTAGAGCTCTTTTTTACACCTAGGCTTTGGTTTCTGTTTGTTTGTTTATTTATTTTTTAATTATTGTCCCCTTTTCACTGTTTTATTTGTAATCCAAACAATGCCAGGTTTTTTGTTTGTCTGTTTGTTTTTTTGACAGAGTCTCACTGTCACCAGGTGCCAGGCTGGAGTGCAGTGGCATGATCTTGGCTCACTGGAACCTCTACCTCCCAGGTTCAAGCAATTCTCCTGCCTTAGCCTCCCAAGTAGCTGGGACTACAGGTGCACACCACCACACCCAGCTAATTTTTGTATTTTTTAGTAGAGATGGGGTTGGTCAGGATGGTTTCAACCTCATGATCCACCTGCCTCTGCCTCCCAAAGTGCTGGGATTACAGCAATGCCAGTTTTAAGCCCATGATTGTAGAAATGTATTTCTTGCTGATTGTTATTACATATTTTTTTCTTTTTGATCTTGTGGTTTATACAGAAAGAGTTTTGTGGCAGAAAAATGGCAACTGTTACATTAGTCACTAAAGGAAAAATAAAATTTAATTTAATAAATGTGTAATTCCACTCCTAGAGAAACTCACGCGGAGCTGCACTAGGCTAGATGTGTAAGAGTGTTCATAGTGTCACATTGTTCATAGTAGCCATAAACTGGAAAAGAAATCCTAAATGTGCACACTAGTGGAATGAATAAAGAAAGTGTGCTACAGTCATATGATGGATTACACTATAGAGTTATAAAAATAGGTGAACTATAGCCATACACCACAACATCTAGAAATCCCATAAACATAATGTTGGGCAAAAGAAGTAAGATAGTTCATATATTTGAAACTTAGGGGAAAATGGTCAGACTAAACTAAATTTTGTAGTGCTGAAAAGCATACAGAGGTGATAAAACCATAAATAAAATTCAGGCAGTTATTATTAAAGTTAGGATACTCATTACTTCTAGGAAGAGACATTGGGCTTGGATCAGGGATGGCCACAGCATGTAGCCTTAGAGAGCTGTTTGTATGCTTGTTTTTTAGTTACCCAGGTATGCTCTTCATATGTGTACAGTCTTTAATCCCTGTGTATATGTTTTATGTCCTTTTTCTGCATGTTTAGTGTGCTAACTTTCCTGAAAGATGTACTAGTGACTGCTTTTCATGTATGTACGCATGCATTCATTCATGTATGTATATGTGCATTCATTTAATAGCCAAAAACCTTGCATGATTTTGGGGTCATTATTCTCAATACCTATACTTTTTGTACAAAATGAAAGAATGTGTTGAAGACTGGGTTGAAGACACTTAGACCTAAATCATCTTGTTGAGGTTTTATTGTTTCAATGCATTTTCCATCTTTTTTGTTGGAAAAGTAGAGAAAAGATAGCAAAAGGTGAATAATTATAAACTCTTAGGTTACTAGAATCTTAACATCTTAGACTTACAAGTAAATGAATACAAAATATGTTGTTCAAACTGGGATACTTTTTGAAGTAAAAGGTGGCACTATTAATTACATTGAATCAGACATAAACCAGAACCATCTATGGCAAATAGGATTGTATTGTAATGTTACCTGTGGAAATTAAATTGTCTAAACCCACATGAGGAAACAGTTATCTTAAATCAAACAAGATTTAAGCTATCTTAAATCAAACAATGATTTTCCAAGAGAATGAAGAAGGAAGAGCTCTTAAAAGAAGCTTCTTGTTTTTCTCCTTGATGACCCCCAGAATTAGCAACTTCGATGCTTACGTGGCTGTTGTGCCTAGACTACCTGTATCAATTTCTTGGGGCTGTTCTACTACTACCATAGACTGGATGACAAGAAAAATTTACCGTTTCATAGATCTAGAGTCTGGGAGTCTGAAATCAAGGCGTTGGTAGGGCCATGTTCCCTCTGAAGCCTCTAAAGGAAGATTCTTACTTGCTTCTTTCAGTTTCTGGTAGCTCCAGGTTTTCTTTGGCTTGTGACAACATCACTCTACCCTCTGCCTCTATTTTCAGATAACCATCTTTCCACAAGACTCTGCTTTCACATAGAGTTTTCATCTTCTAATAGTATGCTAGTGCACTGATTTAGAGCCCAGCTTAAGAACTTCATCTTAACTTAATTAAATCTGCGCAGATTCTATTTCCAAATAAGGTCACCTTCATAAGTAGTGGAGATTAGGACTTCAACATTATGTGTTTGAGGGACACAATTCAACTCACAACACCACTGTTTTGAACAGAATTTTTTTTTCTTTTTTTTTTGGCTCATTGCTTCTTAGCACAGATTGTATGGGTTAATATTTCAAAAGGAACTTTAGTGAAATCTAAGTGGGAAAATAACAGTACTATTTCCAAAGAACTATTTCCAGTAAAAGCAGTGAAGAGTTCTTTGTGTCAAGATAATCAGATGATCATGGATAATGTCAGGGATGCTGCTGCACTCTCCCCATCCGAGCTCCTTGCCTGTTTCATAGATGAGGCCTGTGGGAGCCATCTTGTTTTTCTAAGACTGGAATCTCTTGTTCTTTGATATATTGCCCTGTTCACAGTCAAATCCCAACTTCCCCAAACTAATCCTTTTTTCTCTTTCAAATGGTGTTTTCTAACTAAGACATTTCATTGAGTCCTGTGGGAGGAATCTGTCTAGGTCACCATTAATTGAGACACATAAGTCTAAAGTGGACACTCTTCCTTTATCCTGACCCATGTTATAAGCAAAGTTCGTTCTGGGGAGTTTTGAGACAGTGTGCTTGGTTCTTTCTCTTTTCTCCCCCCAGCCCCTGAAGAGAATGGTCTCCAATACAATATTACAGACAGTAGGCCCTCTCTTATTCAATGCAATTGAAACTTGTAGTTGTAATTAAAAAAAAGAGAGATTATAAAGGTGACATAGGCATAGCATTTTTAGATAAACATGTAAGTGTACATAAATTTAATAAAATAAATAATATTGCATTGTTTAGAATAGGAAAACTAATTTTCGTAGTATGGTCCAATAACTTTAAAATTATGATAACATTAACTCAGATTTTTTAATGTAAAAACTAATTCTCGTATATTTTTATTTACTATATTAACTTTTTTTTGGCTGCAGCCTTGATCTAATACATCTTACTCTCCTTCTTCTTCATGTTTGGATTCATTTGTTTCTGTCATGAAGGTATAATTTCTATATCATCCATGATTCCACTTTCTGACACATAATCTCCATTAATTCATTTGTTGTTATCTTTCTTCACTGTCACATATCAGGTGGACTACTCTAAAATTTCTCCTGCTAGTGCTGAATAAATGGATATCATGCCCTTTTTCAACACAGACTTGCCCGTCACTTATAAAGCTTTTCATTTTTATAATATTTTGATGTATGAATAATCTTTTGATTGTATGGCCATAGATTTGTTCATTGGAAGTTCACTTTATCTTTATTCCATTTTCCATACCCATAATGCATCTTTCATTATTTACAGTTTGGGTTAGAAAGTGGATCTAGAATTAATGATATTGTACCAACATCAGTTTCCTGGTTTTGACAATGTATAACAGTTATGTAAGTAATTATCATGGGGGAAGCTGAGTGAGAAGGGTACATGGCATGTTCTGTATTATTTTTGCAAAGCTTTATGAGTCAAACTATTTCAAAATAAAAATTAGGAAGCGGATCTGGAATTGGGAGACCTATGTGAAGACATCCAAGTGCAATCTTATTCTGAAAAATTTTTTTTTTGAGACATAGTCTCCCTCTGTCATCCAGGCTGGAGTGCAGTGGCTTAGTCTCAGCTCACTGCAACCTCCACCTCCTGGGCTCAAAGGGTCCTTCTGCCTCAGCCTCCAGAGTAAGCCAGGATTACAGGCATGCATCACCATGCACAAGTAATTTTTGTAGTTTTAGTCGAAACAGGGTTTCGCCATGTTGGCCAGGCTGGTCTTGAACTCCTGATCTCAGATGATCCACCTGCCTCAGCCTCCCAAAGTGCTGGGATTACAGGTGTGAGCCACCGCTCCCAGCCCTGAATTTTTATATATTATTTTACACCAAAACTTTTATAGTTGTCATACTTGCATCTATTTCAACAATAGTTTTTAGAACCTTGCTTTAATTTTACTGTGGAGATTCCTCTAAGCATTTAACTTTATTTCTGAGAAACAACTTTTTCTACTCACTAGTGTGAGTACTAATTATATAATAAGCAGTAATAAAAGTATAAGTAATAATAAGGCTGCAATTATAGTCACAAGTCCACTGGTTAAATAGGTCTATAAACATCCAGAACTCAGCATCCAGCCAAGCATGGGCTGGAATGCTTGCAGGTTCCTGGTTTGCTGTGGCTTGCTGTGGGAATTGTCTTTTGCCTGTTTGGGTTGGACTGCTTGTAAGTTCTTGATTTGCTGTGGTTTGCTATAGGAATTTATTCACATTTTCCAGGGCAAATAGAGAGTGTAAATTTATCCAGCAAGTTAATAACATGCAACATGGTTAAGAAAGCTTCTACTACACCGCAAGTGCTTAATCTTTCAATAGCAATTCCCTTAGGCTTACTCCTTTCCCACACAAGGAGGAAATGAAGGCTCCAAGAGTTAGGGTGACTTCTCAAAGACATGGTGACTCAGAAGCTTCATGGGAGTTAGAACAAAATTTTCCAGTCTCTGAGTTCATGAATATTCCTATCTGGGTATCTTTTTTCTTAAGGTCTTGGCTGAATAGTCCTACAGGAAGTGTTAAACTCTTTTTCATTGAATTAGATTTGTAGGCTAGGTGACAAGACTGACTTTAGTTTGAAGAAGTTTATGAAGTTTGTTTTTTTGCTTGTTTGTTTTTTGTGGTTCCCCCCCACCAAAAAAAAAGGTATTCACTTTGTTGCTTGATGTTAAAAACTATATTTAAGCTTGAAAGCTTAGATACTATAGAAAGCTCTTCTCATCACAACGAAAAAGATTTTAAGTAGTTTTGAAGTCCTCCACATCAATTATTCTAGTCTCCTTCCACTGAACATTAAATTCTCTAGCAGAGATGAATTGCCTCTTGTGACGTTTCACTTCCATTTTGTTTTAGTAGGATTTACACTGCTGCCTTCTTCAGGCTGTCAAGTTCTCCTTTCTGAGACTTTCCAGGAAGAAGAGTAATGGGACAAGGAACTGCTAAAATCTTGGGGATGTGCATGAAAAAATAACAGGAAACACTTGTGTTTGAATGATGAGGTACTTTGCCCCCTTCACAGAGAAGTTTTGTGAAAACCAAGGTTGTCTTACCAAAGAGCAACATTATATAGGGCATGATATGGTTTGGCTGTGTCACCACCCAAATCTTATCCTGCATCCTAATCCGAAATGTATCCCCTGTATGTCAGGGCAAGGACCTGGTGGGAGGTGATTGGATCATGGGGGCAGCTTCCCCCATGCTGTTCTCATGATAGTGAGTGAGTTCTCATGAGAACTGGTTGTTTGGTAAGTGTCTGGTGCTTCCCACTTCTCTTTTTCTCCTGCTACCATGTAAGATGTGCCTTGCTTCCCCTTCCACTGTGATTGTAAGTTTCCTGAGGCCTCCCTGGCCATGTGGAATGACGAGTCTATTAAACCTCCTTTCTTTATAAATTACCCAGTCTCAGGTAGTATCTTCATAGCAGTGTGAAAACGGACTAATATAGGTCATTTTACCAAGAGCATATATATATCTTCTTGTTTATTTTTAGCATTACCCTGATCTGTTTACACAAAGATTAAACATCATTCAAAAGTGAAAAATTCAGACCATTATCCAGATATTCCAAGCATCTGGAAGGAAAACAGAGAATGTTTCCAAGGTTTTAATCTTCCTTCCCCAATAAAGAAGCCTGCTGCATGGCAGAGTAAGTGTGGGAAACTGTAGTTTAAACCAAATCCAAGAGCTCTCTTTGGTAGGACTTCTCCTAATCCTTGCCAATGCTGAGGTTCATTGGGATCTAAAGAGTTCACAGTCTAAAGCAGTTCTCAATTATATTTGGTCTCAGAACTTACTGAAATGATTCTGCATAACTCTTGGGATTGATACTGGAAAGACTTTAGATTAGGAAATGCTGATTTTCAAACAACTTCAAGAGAAATGATTTCTCTCCTCTCTTACCTGATTTTATTTTAAGCCTCAGGCACAGAGGAAGAGAGACAAATATATTGAAAATTATTTTCACATTTAATCCTTCCTTATCAGTTCCAGTAAAAGTCAGTCATTGTTTTTCACCTTCCCAAATGCAACCATTACTTTTAAGATCTGCTTTTTGCATGACTTCTGGTTAATTAGATGCTACAGTGAATTTGATGTGGTGATTCATCAGTGTAATATTTTCTTTTCTGAAAATTACCTCTCAAATGGTAATGTTTTCATATTCGGAGTCTCACTCTTACCTGGTAACTTACTTTAAATATAGTATTATACATATATTTGACAGAACTTTTTATAGAAAGGTGATAAAACTGTGCCCTAGTAGAACTGGTCTATAGTAAAAAACCAACATCCTTTTAAAACACTGCTCCTGGGGGTAGTAATGGAATGGATATTGTCCATTAGGTGTTATTTCCCTAGTGTATGTTTGGCAGAGTGAGGGTAGAACTAGAGGTTAGAGTTTGACAGACCCTACCACAACAGAGCATAATACTAAAAAGTATTTGCTTTGCATTTGATAGTTCTAATAATTTTTGTGTATCATCTATAATAATATACAGTTGTTGACATTTTAAATTTCTTACAGGACAGGTGGAATAATGGGAATAGCAAGATGACTAAAGTGCTTGGCATATAGGTGGCACTCAGTAAAAAGTTTATTTTCTGAAAAAAAATTAATATTTGTAAAGTGTGTTCATATCCTTCACCCACTTTTGAATGGGCTTGTTTGTTTTTTTCTTGTAAATCTGTTTTAGTTCTTTGTAGGTTCTGGATATCAGCCCTTTGTCAGATGGGCAGGTTGCACAATTTTTTCTTTTTTGAAAAAATGCTTATCATCACTGGTCATTAGAGAAATGCAAATAAAAACTACATTGGGCTACCATCTCATGCCAGTTAGAATGGCGATCATTAAAAAATCTGGAGACAACAGATGCTGGAGAGGATGTGGAGAAATAGAAACACTTTCACACTATTGGTGAGAGTGTAAATTTGTTTAACCATTGTGGAAGACAGTGTGGCGATTCCTCAAGGACCTAGAAATAGAAATTCCATTTGACCCAGCAATCCCATTACTGGGTATATATCTAAAGGATTATAAATCGTTCTACTATAAGGACACATGTACATGAATGTTCATTGCAGCACTGTTTACAATAGCAAAGACCTGGAACCAACCCAAATGCCCATTGATGGTAGACTGGACAAGGAAAACGTGGCACATATACACCATGGAATACTATGCAGCCATCAAAAATGATGAGTTCGTGTCCTTTGTAGGGACATGGATGAAGCTGGAAACCATCATTCTCAGCAAACTGACACAAGAACAGAAAATCAAACACTGCATGTTCTCACTCATAGGTGGCTGTTGAACAATGAGAACACATGTACACAGGGAGGGGAGCATCACATACTGGGGTCTATCAGGGGGAAATAGGGGAATGACAGAGGGGGGTGGGGAGTTGGGGAGAGATAGCATGAGGAGAAATGCCAGATGTAGGCGATGGGGAGGAAGGCAGCGAATCACACTGCCACGTGTGTACCTATGCAACAATCTTGCATGTTCTTCAAATGTACCCCAAAACCTAAAATGCAATTAAAAAAAAAAAACCAAAAAAATTAATATTTGTAAAGAACCAGTAGTACTCCTGTACTCAATGTTCTTTATGACATATTAATTATTTCTTTCCTAAATTGGAGAAGTTTATTTTAAAAACTGCTAGTCCCACATGGATGGCCTTGACATGCACTGAGTAAGGTGGTTTTAATTAAAGCTATGATGCATCATCATCTGAACTTTGTTTATTGCTTCATGGATCTAATTTATGAAGAGCAGGGGATGAATAAATTGTTAAATATAAAACTTGAGTTAGAAGAATTAGGGGGAAATTAATTTTAAAGTGTAACCAGGAACATAAATGTATTTGCTTTGCCTGGAACCAAATATCAACTTGATTTCTGCTTGTGAAAAAGCCAATGCCATTGCTCCACAATGCCAACAATCTGCTCGTCTGAGAGCATTACACTAGAACACCTGGATGACAGGGTAAGTTTTCAGCATTTCCAGCAGACTCAGAACGTGAAAACCATTAGAAATAAAAATTGCACTCTTTGGTGTTACAGGAATTCTTCAAAACTTTTAGCAAATCTTGACCAATGACCAGTTTGGTTCCCTGTGATGTTTAAAGTGTCAAAACACGTTGAAAATTTTAAATAGTTGACAGCTTACATGTTTCTATGTGTTGACATTATCTGAACCCCAAGCAAAATGATTATATGAACCAATTGTGTAAAGAAAGCCAACCCTACAGATTATAACCCTAGAAAAATGTGTATGTATGTCTGTGTTTATATGGGGATGTGTGTGTGTGTGTGTGTGTGTGTGTGTGTGTATGTATGTATGTGTATCAGATGAATGAAGAATAAAGCTCAAGATCCCAGGTCCTTTCTGCTAGCAGAAACTGGATCCAGGGTTTGTAGTTTGATTTCAGTCTCTCTGATGTTGGAAGAAATGTTTCTGAGTTATTCTGCACTGAACAGCAGAATTTTCCCTGGGTCTCCAAAGTCTTTAAAAATGTATTCCCAAGAATCCTAAGGGAAATTCTGTTAATGTGTTATTCATTCTAGGTGTATTGTTAAGTCTTCAAGGGAGAGACTACTGCCTTAATTAGCTCTGTGTGTTCAGTGATTAGTATGCTGTGTGAGCTCAACAAACATTTGTTGCAAGGATGAAGCACGGATGGCTAGGGGGTGTGAGAATGGCCAATCCATTCTATGGGATGCTAACTGCTTTCCCCACTGACCCTAGAGTGTAGTGTTCCTCAAACCACCTGGTAGTTAGCATGGTCCTGGGGACACCTGTATCATTTGGGGACTTCCTACTGAAGCATACGTTCTGAAGTCGAGCCTCAGAACCCTGCATTTTTAGCAAGCTCCTTCATACAGGTGATCCTCACACAAATTGGGCTGGACATCCACTGTTTCTTTGGCTATGTACCTCTCCTTCCCATCAGTACACAAAAACATCTTAAGGTCACAAAGCTGTCAATTGTGAAACAACTTGCAGAGTCAGTTTCATGTTGTTTTCTATATTCACTGCCACCAGATAAGGGGACAGTGGAAGTGTCTGCACAGCTTTAATATCCTTCAACTGGGAGTCACTACCATGTGTGATCCCCAGGAAAAACACAAATTTTGACCAAATCCTATGAAAAAAATTTCTGGTTTCTGTTTTAATACAAAATATTATCAAATAGTTAAAAAAGAAACAATTTAAAAGTACAATTAAAACAAATTTTAGTGTATTTGACAAAACAAAGAAAAAGACTCTGATACATACAATATTTTCTCCAAATCAGACTGCTTCTTTTTATGAAGGTAACAAGTATATGACTTAAAAAATAGTCAAGAAGTGCTTCTGTTTCTACACAGTGTTACTTCTCAGTAACATCCCCTTCAGTCACTTTATCTTTTAGGTCTGATGGTTAGTTACTTCTATTGGTTGGGATGTGTTTGTCCACAAGCAGTAGAAAACCCAACAAAAGTGGCTTCAACAATTTAGATGTTAATTATCTCACTCCAAAGAAGACTGGGCAAAGAACAAAGAATGCTCTAGGTCTTATCCAGCAGCTAAGACAGTTTTTAAAAATGGATTCAGTCTCTAGTTTCCAGTTTTTCTGTGCTTACTTCATTCTTTCATTTATTTTTTTTGTCACCTCATGGTCCCAAGATAGATATTCCTACTCCATTGTCATGTGAAGTTCCAGATATGAAGAATGACAAAAAGGTCTTGTCTTGCATCTGAGATTATTATTGGGAAACCAACGGCTCCTCCTGGAGGACCCCATTCCATTCGTCTTCCTCCTCCATCTCATCGGCTAGCACTGGGCTAAATGGCCACCTTTAGCTGGGCAACCTTCAAGGGGAGCTTGTTGAAATCTGGGCTTACACTGGGCCTTCTTAAGTGCTGAAAAGAAAAAAGAGGATTTTACTCAGGGAGGTGAAGTCCACCCTAACAGCTAAATTTTCCGTTGGTCAGTTTATTCATTTTCTTTTGAGAGAAGTTCTCTTGTGCTGTTCTTGTCCTGATGGTGTGTGTTTCTCCTGCGGATCTCATGTCCGGTGTCAGCTGTGCTCCTAAGGACCGGCCAGTGTGTATGAACATGTGCGCATACGTGTGTGTATATGTGTGTACATGTGTGTCTCTGTGCATTTGCAAGGGGCTGGGTAACATGGGACATTGACTAGAACAGTGACCAGTAGATGGAGCTTCAGTTACTATCCCCTTTCTTATGAACTCTTTCCCTGTCCATCTTCCTTGCTGACTTAGAATCTGAAATTCCCATTGGCTTTTTGTAGGACAAATAAACTCTTTCTCTTGATTTCAGCCCTCTGCGTATTCTGGGCCCCCTAGTTACATTTTACCCACTCACAGAATTCCAACCTTTTTCTGAGTTGTTAACATCTCCTGTTTGCTGACCGTTCCCTCTTATTCTTTTTGTGTTTGGTTTTAATTGTCACTTTCATTTTACTGGAACCTGAGAGTAAGGTGACAGGAAAGGTTTTGTGCTAATTTTCATTTTGAACTCACTATTATTCTTGAACTCTTTTAAATCACACTCGCCCTTTCCTTTTGTCATAGTAGCTTATGGTTTTCGACATAGAAAATTGAGTACACTTGAACATAAAGATGGGAACAAGACTCACTGGGAGCTACTAAAGGAGGAGGAAGGAAAAAGGTGTGGGTTGAAAAACTATCTACTGGGTACTGTGCTCACCACCTGGGTGACAAGGCCATCTGCGCCCCAAACCTCAGCATCATGCAATATACCCATGTAACAAACCTGCAAACATCAAATACTTTTTATTTTTTTAAAATGTGAAACAAATTATCTGTTCCCTTCCACCACTTTGATTCCCTTACTTTAACACAGGATAACTTGTCTTTTTCCTGTCACGAATTCCAATCTTCTTGTTACTTGCAGCCTACCAGATAAATCCTTACAGCCTAACAGATATAGGCCACTCACACAGCTGACCTATGTGCATCTATTCAGTCTTATCTCTGTATTTTTATTCCTTTTTTTTTTTTTGAGATGGAGCCTCTCTGTCGCCCAGGCTGGATGGAGATCAGGGGCACCATCTAGGCTCACTGCAGCCCCTGCCCCCCAGATTCAAGCAGTTCTCTTGCCTCAGCCTCTTGAGTAGCTGGGATTACAGGTGCACACCGCCATGCCCAGCTAATTTTTGTATTTTGCCTACAGATGGGGTTTCACCATGTCGGCCAAGTTGGTCTCGAACTCCTGACCTCAAATGATCTGCCTATCTCGGCCTCCCAAAGTGCTGGGATTACAGGCTTGAGGGCCAGGCTTTATCTTGGTATTTCTTATTAATCACCCTGCTGTCAAAGCAAACAAAATCACTCATCTTCCGCCTGTGTGCCTTGCTGTCTAATGACTCACTGTGTTGTCATCCTTGCCTCAGGGCAGGGATGCTCCCGCCCTCCCACCAGCCTTAGCTCCTGCTCTCTCCTGGGCCATCATTGAATACATCAAGGATTTGCGAAGTCTGATTTTCTTTGGGGATTACGTCTTCTCTCTTCTATATATCCATGGAAACTTGCATTTTATGGCATTTTTTTTTTTTTTTTTTTTTGAGACGGAGTTTCGCTCTTGTTACCCAGGCTGGAGTGCAATGGCGCGATCTCGGCTCACCGCAACCTCCGCCTCGCGGGTTCAGGCAATTCTCCTGCCTCAGCCTCCTGAGTCTCTGGGATTACAGGCATGCGCCACCATGCCCAGCTAATTTTTTGTATTTTTTAGTAGAGACGGGGTTTCACCATGTTGACCAGGATTGTCTCGATCTCCTGACCTCGTGATCCACCCGCCTCGGCCTCCCACAGTGCTGGGATTACAGGCTTGAGCCACCGCGCCCGGCCGGCATTTATGTTTTTAAAAATTGTTTATCTGATTTCTTCCTGATTGTGTGCCCTTGAGAACAGGGGCCATGCCTTCTCTTTGTGTTGCTATTCCTAGTTCAGGGTTTGCCCTACAGTTTGTGCTTCATCCATATCCATAGACTAAATTAGTGGCTGCATTCGAACTTTTTTCCCCTACCAGTTACGATTCTATTCAGACTCAAGATAGCTTACTCAGCGAAAAAAATATGCTTTCGCATTTTGGCAGCTTTTCTCTTAACCTGAAAATACCACCAGCAGAAGTTTACAACACCCTTGCCATTGCCATTGTCACCTCTTGGTGGGGTGTCCTTTCATTGCTGCTGTCATTTTGCTAGACTTAACCTTTATAGGAATATGCATGCTAACCCCTATCAATCTTTAGTTCCTTTATTTAATCTACCTGCACTGGTCACATTTGCTTATTAAAGTACAGAAAGAATAATTAGTTTTTTTTATGGGTCTTAGAGTTATGGAAATGTCGAGCTTTATGGTACCTTAGAAATTAATGAGAATCAACATTTCATCCATGGATCAGGAAACCATGTGACCCAAGAGAAGGGAAGTGGCTTCTCAGGGTCACACAGTGAGTCAGTGATAGAGCTAGAATTAGTACCTAGGGCTTGAGAAGCATTATTAGTGCTTTTTCTAATTTTTGTTATTGCATTTCACTCACACACACACACACACACACGCACACACACACACACATACACACAAACACACACACACGGTTTTCCAGTTGTAGAACTCCTTCTAATGAAATAGAAAATTGGACAAACGTTTAAGTACTTAGTGTTAACATACTTGCATTTATAAAGCTCTTTGAATTTTTGGAGGTCTTCGGGTTCTCCAACAGGAATTTTTTTAGAGGGTATAATATGAGCAATGTTAGTGGGGGAAATTCTTCATTATGAGGGACTGTCTAGATTCTTGCAGGCCATTTGGCAGTCTTGCCACCCCCCAATCCCCAAATCCCTAGATGTTGTGACAACTCCACCCCATGCTTACTTGCATTTCTAAAGACTATTGAGGGGTCATTATTGCCCAGTTGAGAATCACTTTGTGATTCTCAGAGCACAAGAGGTAGACAGGGGCTGATTTATTCTGTTTGCTTGATGAGTTAACTTCTGCTTGGAGCAATGAATGAACTCTGCCAAACCCACAGACAGGGCAGTTAGTAACACTGGGACTGGGCTGGTTCTTGCAACCACTGCTTGTATGCTCTTTTCATCAGATAATTGACTTATTTCTAACTTAGCCCATACTATGCCCCTCCTCATGATGTCCATGCTTCGCCAGAAATTGCTAATAGGATGGAAAGATGAGAGGGAAAGAGCAAGGAGCTGAGGCTTAGAGAAGGAGGACACATGGAAGAGAACTCACGAGACAGCAAAACTCCACAGTCATTCAAAACACACCTGCAGGAATCTTTCCTGCTACTAAAATTCCCCCAAGGTCTGAAAAGGTGCCCCAAGGTCTGAAAAACACCAAATTTGAGTTACAAATATATTTAAAAGTGTGATTGGATCAACCTCATCAATGCCAGACAATAGCAAAGGTAGCGATGTGGCTTCTGCAATGCTTTGCTCTGTTAAAATTTATCTTCTTAAAAATTTGTCTTCTGAGTTGGGTTGCTGGGTTATAAATGCCAATTATTTCCATAGGGGTGGAAACCAAGGCATCCCTTTTGGGTGGGAGTGTGGAGAGGTTATGATTATTTAAACAGAGAATTTTGTAGAGAGCTGGCATAAGGCTTGAGAAGTGTTATTATTGCTCAAAGATAACACTTTGAGCAATAATAGTGTTATTTGTCAATAATAATAGTGCTATTATTAACTGCAAACTGCAGGAAAGGTCTGGATCTGTGCAGGATAAGTGATGATAGAGCTTTTTGGTCTTGATTGATTTATTTGAAAGGGCAGGGGAGGCACAGGATGCTGGCTGCAGGGCTGGATGTCTTGGTGAGGGCATAGGGTGATGGGAGACAGGAATGGGGATTGGATGGGAGAACATTGTTTGGTAGGCTGTTCTCTCTCTTTCTTCTCCCTTTCTTTCTTTGTTTCTCTCTTTCTTTTTCTTTCTTTTCTTTTCTCTTTCCTTCCTTCCTTCCCCCCTCCCTCCTTTCTTTCTTTTCATTTCTTTTTCTTTCTTTCTCTCTCTTTTTCTTTCTCTCTCTCTCTTTCTTCCTTTCTTTCCTTTTTTCTTCTTTCTTTCCTTCCTTCCTTCCTTCCCTCCTTCCTTCCTTTCTCTTTTTTTTTTTTTTTTTCGTTTTTTCTCTTTTTTTTTTTTTTTTTTTTTTTTGAGATGAAGTCTCTCTCTGTAGCCCAGGCTGGAGTGTAGTGGCATGATCTTGGCTCACTGTAATCAAGGTTTGTCTCTTAAATGTAGGGAGGGAGGTATCAAAATAGTGACTTTAAAGGGCTGCTACAAACATGAAAAAAGTACATAATCTGAAGCGTTTGTCCCTGTTGCCATGCCGCCTCTGGACCAGGGAGATAGATCACCTGGGTTCGAACCTCATCTTTGCTCAACTACATATCAGCTCTGACCCAGGGCAAATTATTGAACCTTTTTGTGCTTCTGTCTCCTCATCATCAAAATGCAAATGATGAGAGTACCATAGGGATAAAATGAGGATGAAATTAATTAATAATTATAGGATCATAATACTTATAAGGTCTTAGTCAAATGAGTTAATATGTATAATGCACATAGTAAGCCTTGTGTTAGTATCTGCTAAATACCTACAATAACATAAAGAAGGCTTCATTCCATCCACTTTATTTCATTACCTCTTGTTTTTGTTGCAATTATTTGAACTAAGATTTTACTTTGGGTCCTGTTTAGATGCTGACTATGGTGAAACATGGGAAACTGATAAAGGGAAGAATAAAAGCCGGAGGAAATAGGATGAAACAGAAGGAAAGATTGGCCAACTGTGGCCTTCATCATGCCACTCGTCTTGAGTCATTTGAGATGCTGGAAATAAGCTCATGATACAGGAAGCTTTTATATATGAACTTTTAGGTCAAAATGGAAGGGCAAGAAGGGGCATGTGTGGAAGTGCAGAAGTAAGAGCAAGGGCTGAAGGCTTTTGGGTTAGTTGAGACCATTTGGCTGTTCTCTGGAGGAGTTTGGGGAACATGGCCTCATGTACTTATAAGACATCTGAAGGTGCAGGATCCAGTACAGAAAAATCCCATTAACGTGCCTCATGGTTATTAGACTTTCATCCATGCTGTCTGAGTTCTGGAGATGAGCCAGATGGATAGCCTTCAGACTTCTTCCAGGGGCTTTGCAATTGTTATCAGGTGCAGATTTGGGGGGAGAAAAAGAGCTTGTGTTAGGGGCTCAACTACCACAGACACCGAAGAATGGATGTGGGTGTGTTCACGTGGACATTGTGGAAACCAAAGTCCAGAGCTGTCGAGCATCTTGCCTAAGGTCTCATAGCATGTGCAACTAGACCCACCTTTATCTGATTCCAAAGTCACATGAGTTTTAAAAGGTTTTTTAAACTTTAGAATAGTTTTAGATTTACACAAAATTTTAAAGATAGTATGAAGAGTTCCTGTATATCCTACACCCAGTTTCCCATATTATTAATAGTTTGTATAGTACATTTGTTACAATTAATGAACCACTACTAATACATTATTTTACTTAACAATCCACAATGTAGTCAGATTTTCTTCGTTTTACCTAATGCCCTTTTTCTGCTACAGAATATCATACAGGGTATGACATTTAGATTTAGTTGTTATATCTCTTAGGTTCCTCTTGATTATGACAGTTTCTCAGACTTTCCTTGTTTTTGATGACCAGTAGCACTGGTCAGATATTTTGTAGAATATTGCTCAATTAGGATTTTTCTAACGTTTTACTCATGATGAAATTGTGGTTTTAAGAGAAAGACCACAGAAGTGAAGGACCCTTCTTATCCCACCATATTAAGGGTATGTGCTACAACATGATTTATTACTACGATGTTAAGCTTGATCACCAGGCTGACAGGATTTGTCAGGTTTCTCCACTGCAGAGTTGCTTCCCCCATGCCCCTCCTTTTCTCCTTACTATATTCTGGAAGAAAGTTACTACATACTTAAAACAAACAAACAAAACTCCCATACTTAAACTCCTGCATCTTTGCATTTCTTATAAGTACATGGGGCCATGTTCCCCAAACTCCTCCAGAAAACAGTCAGATGGTCTCAACCCAACATACTTCAGCCATTGCTCTCACTTCTGTGCTTCCATGCATACCTCTTCTTGCCCTTTCATTTTGACCTTAAGCATCATACATAACGACTCCCTGTATCATGAGCTTATTTCCAACATTTCAAATGACTCAAGACATACGGCATGATTAAGGCCACAAGAGTGGCGTTACAGTCCACTTTCTTTAGAGTGAAGTATACATGAAAATTATTAGAACTCAGTCTGCGTGGTAGATTTGCCTATTCTTAACATTAATTATATACATTTATATTTGACTTAATGAATTAATATTTATATTGAATTTATATAAAGTTAATATTTATAAGATCTCAGTATCTATAAGGTCTTAAATGAATTATTCTTCCATTTAATTAAATCACACTGTACAGACTCATAATGTTTACTTTATAATTCCGGTTATAATTAATTACTACTTATTTTGTTGTTCTTCCGGTTGGCTCATGCATCCTTTGTATACCTCCATTATCATGAGTTTTTTTTTTTTTTAGTACTCCTTTACATTTCTGGCACTATGAATTGCTGCAGGTTCATATTATATATTTTCTGACCCAGTTCTATAGTCATTTTTTGAAGGAGCTCATGCCCTTTTGTTGGAGAATGATATTAGAAGCCAAGAATTGGATGTTAGGTGTGTTCTGCCACTGGGATTTTGTGGCTTCTAGGCCACCTCAGCTGACAGAAAAAAGAAATATATGGGTATACTAAACTGTTTATATATATACATATATATGAATATCTCTAATGTAACCATCTGTATTTATATTAAATGAAATATTAATTTGTGCTAATGCTTCTCAACCTAATCTATTACACATACACCATTCTAGCTTTTTCTCCTTGTATATTGTAATCTTCTACTTTGACAGTGAAAAATCTGGCCCTCACCATCTTTCATTTTATTTACCTAGTCATTTAATTCCAGCATACATGAATAGTGGTTTCAGAATTGTCAACCTGTACCTTCATGGGAAATCAATTTATCATAGAGAATACAGTATTTATGTGCATCTCCTTTTGCCTTTAGTCTTACATACTCCACTCATTTCCAAAGTTACATGGGTCAGCACCTTTCTTCAGTACCTTTCAGTGAGATTGTTTCATACTCTTGTTACACAGTTAGATTTTTCTAACATCCTGCATTCCATCATCACATCATTGTATTCCTCAACATCCTAAAGTATGATTATTTCACTTGCACATTCAGGCTCACTCATGCCTTAAAATTCTATTGGTTTTGATAAATGCATAATGTCATATATTCACAATTACAGTATTATACAGAGTAGTTTCACCACCTTAAAAAAATTTCCTGTGCTTCACTTATTCAACCCTATCTCCCCAAATCCTTGGCGACAACTAATCTGTTTACCATCTTCATAGTTCTGACTTTTGTAGAATGGCATATAAATGGAACTATAGAGTATACAGTCTTTCCAACTGGCTTCTTTAACTTAGCAGTATGCATTTAAGATTCATCCAAGCATTTGTGTGGCTTGATAGCTTATGTTCTTTTTTTTTTTGTTTTTTTTTTTTAATGCTGAATGGTATTCCTTTGTATGTATGTACCATAATTTGTTGATGTATTTACCTGTTGAAAGGAATCTTGGTTGCTTCTAGTTTGGAGAATTATAGATAAAGCTGTTACAAACATTCATGTGCTCTGTCTCTTTCTCTCTCTGTGTATGTGTATATGTGTGTATGTATGTCCCTAAGTTTTCAAATCAGTTGGGTAAATAGCAGGAAGTGCAATTGCTGGATTGTGTGGCAAGTCTATGTTTAGCTTTGTAAGAAACGGAAAAAACTACCTTTCAAATTGGCTGTGCCATTTTGCATTTCCATCAAGAGTGAATGAGAGTTCCTATGTATCTGCAGCCTTGCCAGTAATTAGTGTTATTGGATTGTTCCATTTTAGATATTCTAGAAAGCTCATTGTTTATATTAACATTTCCCTAATAATAATTGATGTTGAGCATATTTTCACATGAAGCCTCATGCTTTTTTAAACTATAAGTTCTTACTAAGAGTTGAAGAAAGAACTCTGGCCAGATGGCTCAGCTACATCCAGTATGGGTGGTATCTGGACATTCAGATAAGTTTCTGAAGTCTGGAGCAGTTAATAAGGATATATTTCAGAAGCTGGAAACATGAAGGAATCTGGGCAGGTAGTTGCATCATACTGAATTAAGAGTCAAGAATCAGGTGTAACAGGTAGGCATCCACTTAGGGCACTGTCCTGATGTTTTTCTCACATCATGTATATTTTCCATCTCTTCTTTCTCCATTTCTACACACACACACACACACACACACACACACACCCCTGTGAAGCCATCATCATGATTAAATAATGAATTTATTTGAAATTTCCTCATGCCCTTTTATAACATTTCCCTCCTACACTTTCCCTGCCTCTCTGCCTAGGCAAACATTTATCTGTTTAATGTCACTGTAGATTAGTTTGTATTTTCTGGAGTCTTATACAAATGGAATTAAACAGTTTGTATTTTTATTTCTCACTTCCTTTACTCAGCATGGTCAATTTGACAATAAGCCATATTTTTCATGTATCAATAATTCATTATTTTTTATTGCTGAGTAGTATTCCATTGTATAGGTTATATTAGAATTTGTTTATGTCTTCCGTTACTGATGGACATTTGGGCTATTCCAAATAAAGCGTCTATGAAAATCATGTATATTAATATATGCTTTCATTTCTCTGGGTATGTGTAAATACCTGGAAGTAGAAGTCTGAATCATATGATGGGCATGTATTTAAGCTTTTCAGAAGCTGCCAAACTGTTTTCCAAAGTGATTGTACCATTTTACATCCCACCAGGAGTATATGAGACTTTCCTTTTCTTTACATTCTTGCCAAAGCTTAAAATAATTGTTTGCTTTACATTTTAGTCATTATGACAGTTGCATAGTGGTATCTCATTGTGGCTATAATGTTGAGCATATTGTCATATTTATTTGCCATCCATATATCTTTTACAGTAAGATGTCTGCCTAAACATTTTGCTCATTTTAAAAAAATGACTTCTTTGTTTGCTTATAGTTGAGTTTTGAAAGTTCTTTTTTATATTCTGGATTCAAGCTGTTTATCACAGATACGATTTTTAAGTATTTTCTCTCAGTCTATGGTTTGCTTTTGATTATATTAGCAGAGTCTTTTGAAAAGAGACATTTAAAATTTTGGTGGAGTCAAATTTATAAATTTGTTTTTTTTTTATGGATTGTGCTTTTGTTGATTTATCTGAGAAAACTTTGTCCCACCCAAAGCCACAAATAATTTCTTTTATGTTTTCTTTTAGAAGTACGGTGATTTTAAGTATTATAAGTAGGTTCACAATTTATTACAAATTAATTTTTATATATGGTGCAAGGTATGGATTGTAGTTAATTTTTTTGTATACGGCCATCTAATTGTTCCATCACTGTTGGCTGAGTAGGCTATTCCTTTGCTACTAACTTGTCTTTTCATGTTTGTCAAAATCAGTTGTCCATACACATGGACCTATAATTCTGGACTATCCTATTCTACTGAGCCATGGAAAAAGCTATAGACAAATCCTTATGCTAATCTCATAATTTTTATTTTTGAAGCTTTGTAATAAAATTTGAAATCAAATACCATTTTCTTTTCAACTTTGTTCCTTTCTGTATCATTCTTTTAGCACGTAACCCACTGTATTGCCATCACTAATTGACATAACTCTTTAACCTAGTAGGCCAAGAGCCTCTTGTAGGTGGGAAGCATGACTTACTCATTCTTTAAAACATAAATCAGGACCAGATGCAGTGGCTCACATCTGTAATCCCAGCACTTTGGGAGGCTGAGGCAGGCAGATCACGAGGTCAAGATATTGAGACCATCCTGGTGAAACCCCATCTCTACTAAAAATACAAAAATTAGCTGGGCATGGTGGAGCATGCCTGTAGTCCCCACTACTCGGGAGGCTGAGGCAGGAGAATCGCTTCAACCCGGGAGGTGGAGTTTGTAGTGACTCGAGATTGCGCCACTGTACTCCTGCCTAGCAATAGAGTGAGACTCTGTCTCAAACAAAACAAAACAAAACAAAACAACAACAACAACAAAAACCCATAAATCAGACCATTCAAGCCCCAGCCCCCCCACTGCCCCCACGCTGCAACGTGCCAAAGGCATCTTGAGGCCTGTCACAGAGGGATTTATTGGCCAAGGTGAGGACTTTGGATATATTCTCTCTCTCCATTTTCACTCAGTTTCTTTGTGGCTGCTCTATACACACAGCACATTCCTGTCTCAGCAACTGTGCACTCCCTTCTCCTTCAGCCTAGAAAGCTCTTTTCACTGAGGGGCCCGTGACTGGCCCCTTCTTTTCACTGCTCAAACATACCTGCACAGCCAAGGCTTTCCTGACTTCTCTCTCTGGAGTATCTTTTCTGTGATATCTATTCCCTCACTATGATTTTGTATTTTTAAAAAAAATTTTATTGGATATTTATTAGTTTATTTGTAGTTTGTTTTCTTCACTAGATGATGAAACCTTTATAAGTGAAAGTCTTTTGTCTGATTATTTTTTTCTGTATACCCAGCATATAGTGGATGCTTAAAAATAAATCTTTGGCACCTAGTGGATGCTTAAAAATAAATCTTTGGAACTCATTCCTTAGTATAATGTTTGCTGGATAAGAAAGTGTGGTGAAAAGAATTGATGGAGGAAAGCTGACTGCTTAGAAAGGCTTGTTTGCAGGCTGGTGCTTGACTAGCATCTGGGAACTTGGATTTGGGGAGTCTTCACCATTTCCAGAACTGATAAAAGTGGCTTTTGTGCTTAAACTAAATGAACTAAACTGTTTATGCAAACAATATGGTTTATGCTGAATACTTGCTTTCCTTCTGAGAGTCTTGGAATTTTGGTATATGCTAGTGGAGAATTGCCTTTATGACCTACCCTCAACAAAAGCCCCTGAGCACTAAATCTTAGAATGACTTTTCTGGTTGTCATTTCACATAGGTTGATGCTGGAAGAATTAAGCGTGTCCTATGTGATTCTGATGCAGGACAGGAGAGTCCCATATTTGGGGCTTAGCCTGAGAGGGTTCCTGGCTTTGCCTGGGAAAGAATTCAAGGACAAGCAGGTGGCATTTATTGAAGTGGCAGTGTACCACAGCAGCAGAGGTGCTGCTCCTGGCAGAGCAAGGCTGCCCCAGAGGCATTGAGCTCAGAGGTAGTTCTATAGTCACATTTATACTCACTTTTAATTATATACAAATTAAGGGGTGGATTATGCAGGAACTTCTAGAAAAAGAGTGGTAACCTCTGGGTCATCAGGTCATTGCCATGGAAAGGAGTGGTAATGTTTGTGAGTTGCTATGGCAATGGTAAACTGACATGGCACACTGGTGGGCACATCTTATGGAGAAGTACTTTCACCTCTTCCCTGTTTTAGTTAGTTCTCAATCTGGTCCAGTGTCCAAGCCCCACTTTTGGAGTCTGGTCCTGCCTTCTACTTCAATTCCACAGATAAAAACCTTTTGGAAGTTTATACCTGGTTTCCTCCAGACTTTGTCCCATGCACTTTTTCCTTTGCTGTTTTGCTCTGTGTCCTTTCAGCCTATGTATTAGTCAGGCTATGATCTCCTCCATGTAATGGCTGTATTATTTTGGGGATGTTGTTTAACCTCTCCATACCTATTTCTTTACATAGAATGGGAATAATTGCAGTGTCCACTTCATAGTGTTGTTAAGAGGATGGAGAGTTAGTTCAAAAACAGCTTTACATGTGACCTATTATTTCAGGAGCACTAGGTTCTAGCACCTTACTTAGCAGGTAAGCTGCAAGGTTGGCCTTGCCAAGCTGCTGAGCACTACACTGTGGGTTCTAGATCTTCATGCATCCTTTACATGGGGGCCACATTTGCACTGGAGCCTGGAGTGGCTGAGTTTCATGTGGGGACTAAGGGCCCTGCCTGACTAGAACAGAAGGAGCAGATGTCAGGGCCATAACTTGATTCTGTGGGGGACATTCCAGATCAATGTAAATCTGGGTCTTTTAGGTTTCTAAATTATTCTAGGAATCAATGTAGGGATTCACACCTTCTCCAGCTGTTACCAATATGAATTTTTCCTTTCCTCCTTACTCTAATGCTGAGCTCCATGAATGAGCCCTTATATGTAATTTCAAATGTTCACATATGAAATCTTTATATAGGCTGATTTAATTTTTGTGTTGCTGGAAAAGTTAGGGGTAGAGAATCTTATGTGGTGATGTAACTGAATTCAGTGAGTGTACAGCTTATTAACAAGATGACTTGGGGGCCAGAGAATCTTGGTCTCTTCAAAGTTGTTCTGCATGGTAGTCATCAATGAGTAGTTCTCTACTGCCTCTTTTTCTGCCCTGATGAATGAAGAATCTTCATACTGATATGGCAGACCCATTGGATTAAAGAATCCTGGACTGCGAAGTGTCTACATAGAGGCCAGACCCTCTGGAAAGACTCCTAGTCCCCAAACAGACTTGTCTGAGTAAAGTGCAATAGTCTTGATGTGTAATTATGGAACTGTTACCCAGCATAGATTATCCTAGCCTGACTAATACACTTGTTTTGCTCTATCTGTCCTGCTCCCTGTCATCTCACCCCCATTTCACCCTCCTGAACTAGCCCGACTATCCCACTGTCTTTCAATTGTCAGGTTTTGCAATTTCAACCAAGCTTTTCGTTAACCGCTTTGTCATAAAGACTTCAGAAATAAATTTATTATGAGAGAATGTGAGGAGGGCACCTTTTATTTAATTAGCATTAAAATTATTTGAAGTCACAAAATATATTCTCTTGTTTGATGAATGACTGAGTACTTAATTCAACCTCAAAGCAGTTGTACTCCTTTGAGTCAGGCAAAGTCCCTAAGAATGCCCTTCTGCTACAGAAGACAGCTCCCTCTCTCTGCCATTTGTTCACATTACTGATTTATCTATCATCTGTTCACATTATCTGTCCATCATCCATCCAAAGTGGAGAAAAGCGCCATCACCAAATTTGGTTTCTCTGTTGTAATGTTTTCTTTCTTAGGAACATTATAGTGTTCCTAAGAAACAGCACAATGAAATGAAATGAAAGAAAGCTCCCATTTTCCAGGGAGCTTTCTTTCAAATGCTAACAACCACAGATTAGCTTTAATAGCCTTTTTTGTTAATTGTGTAACCAGAGTATAAGTATGTCTTGGGAAACTGATTTTACTTCCATACACCTCTATAATATCAATGCACTATGCAGTATCTGCAGGACTGCAGCCAAACCCGGAATCCAAATTGCTTATTCTGAGCTATTTGACTCTGTACTTATAGCTACAATCTCAGTATGTCAATTTTGACATTTTTGTTGGTAGGAACTGCACTTTAAAAATATAAGATAGGGAATTATTAATGGTATGTAAGGGGAGATACAGAAAAATCACCCAATGTCATTTACATCTATCCCATCAAAGGATGGATAACAATCTGTCATGGAAGGTTTAAGTGTTCTGCTAGGGGCGAGAGCAGAGACAGCAGGAATGGTATTAAACTACATGACCCCTTAAGGCCCTGTTCACTTTTAGGAGCTATAAATGACGCATTTCAGAACTGGAAGTATCATTTCAGATAATCTCTTTATATATGAGAAAACCAGAGCTCATTTGGGGGTGATAACAACTGTTATGGTGAGATGAGTTCAGAATCCCTGCTTCATTCAAGATTTAGTAACTTTGATCACCTGCCATGAGCCAGGCTGGGGCTACTGTTGTCAAAACCCAGAGTATCTGACCACATGGGGCCCATGCCTAGTTTGTCATTCTTCAGTCTCTTTGTACTGCAACAAATTGGTTCAAATTTGAAAGTTGTTTTACTTCTAGATCATTCTTGACTCTGAGATGCAAGAGTGACCTAATGTCTTTTATGCCATGATATTCTTCCCTTAAAAAAATTTGCTACTTTATTTTTATTTATTTATTTATTGTGTTTTTTTTTTTTTTTTTGAGACAGAGTTTCACTCGTTACCCAGGCCGGAGTGCAATGGCGCGATCTCGGCTCACTGCAACCTCCGCCTCCTGGGTTCAGGCAATTCTACTGCCCCAGCCTCCTGAGTCGCTGGGATTACAGGCATGCGCCACCACACCCAGCTAATTTTTTGTATTTTTAGTAGAGATGGGGTTTCACCATGTTGACCAGGATGGTCTCGATCTCTTGACCTCGTGATCCACCCGCCTCGGCCTCCCACAGTGGTTTTTTAAATAAAAACAAGGAATTTATGTTGAGTTGCTTAACATGGTTAGATTTTGTTTTTACCTTATGCAGAATTAAAAAAATGAAAGTTTCATTGTATATTTTCTCTTCTCTCTCTCTTTTTTTTTTTTAAGGTTTCTGCTAATTTCCTTGTCAAATCTCTCATCATAACAATAAATGTCAACATTGAAGCACATAAGTACATAAGGCAAACATTATCAGATTTGAAGGGAGACAGATGGCAATACAATAATAGTAGAGAACTTCCACATCTCACTTTCAATAACAGATAAGTCATCCAGACATAAAATAGCAAGGACCAGCAGACTTAAACAACACTATAGACAAAATAAACTTAGCAAATATATAGCTAACATTTCAATGAACTGAAACATTAGACTACAAAATAAGTCTTAATCAATTTAAGAAGACTGAAATCATGAATTTGATCCTGCCATTTTGATACTAGCTGGCTGTTTTGCCTGTTAGTTGATGCAGTTTCTTCATTGTGTTCAACTCTTTACGATTTGGCTTGTTTTTGGAGTGACTGGTACTGGTTGTTCCTTTCTATGTTTAGTGCCTCTTTCAGGAGCTCTTGTAAAGCAGGCCTGGTGGTGATGAAATCTCTGAGTACTTGCTTGTTTGCAAAGAATTTTATTTTTCCTTCACTTATGAAGCTTAGTTTGGCTGGATATGAAATTCTGGGTTGAAAGTTCTTTTCTTTAAGGATGTTGAATATTGGCCGCCACTCTCTTCTGGCTTGTAGGGATTCTGCTGAGAGATCCACTGTGAGTCTGATGGGCTTCCCTTTGTGGGTAACCTGACCTTTCTCTCTGGCTGCCCTTCGCATTTTCTCCTTCATTTCAACCCTGGTGAATCTGACGATTATGTGCCTTGGGGTTGCTCTTCTTGAGGAATATCTTTGTGGTGTTCTCTGTATTTCCTGGACTTGAATGTTTGCCTGCCTTGCTAGGGTTGGGGAAGTTTTCCTGGATGACATCCTGAAGAGTGTTTTCCAGCTTGGATTCATTCTCTTCGAACACATTGAGGAACACCTATCAAACGTAGATTAGGTCTTTTCACATAGTCCCATATTTCTTGGAAACTTTGTTCATTCCTTTTTACCCTTTTTTCTCTATTCTTCCCTTCTCATTTTATTTCATTGAGTTGATCTTCGACCTCTGATATCCTTTCTTCTGCTTGGTCAATTCGGCTGTTGAAACTTGTGCATGCTTCACAAGTTCTTATGTTGTGTTTCTCAGTTCCATCAATTCACTTATATTCCTCTCTAAGTTGTCCATTCTTGTTAGCATTTCATCAAATCTTTTTTCAACGTTCTTAGTTTCTTTCCATTTGGTTAGCACATGTTCTTTTAGCTCACAGAAGTTTCTTATTATCCACCTTCTGAAGCCTGATTCTGTCATTTCATCACACTCGTTCTCCGTCCAGCTTTGTTCCTTTGCTGGTGAGGAGTTGTGATCCCTTGTAGGAGGAGAGGCGTTCTGGTTTTGGGTGCTTTCATCCTTTTTGTGCTGGTTTCTTCCCATCTTTGTGGATTTATCCACCTGTCGTCTTTGAAGTGGTTGACTTTCAGATTGGATCTCTGAGTGGACATCCAGTTTGTTGATGATGAAGTTGTTTCCTTCTGTTTCTTAGTTTTCCTTCTAACAGTCTGGCCCCTCTGCTGTAGGACTGCCGAGGTCCACTCCAGGCCCTGCTTGCCTGGGGATCACCTGCAGCAGCTGCAGAACTTTAAGGGTTGCTGCTAGTTTCTTCTTCTGCTATCTTTGTCCCAGAAGGATACCCGCCTAATATCAGTCTGAGCTCTTCTTTATAAGGTGGCTCTTTGGATATATGGGGGTCAGCGAGCTGCTTGAGGAGAAAGTCTGTCATTTATAGGAGCTCAAGTGCAGAGCTGTGATCTCCGCTGTTCATTTAGAGTTGCTGGGCAAGTATGTTTAAGCCTGCTGCAGCAGAACTCATAACCCCCCCCTTTTTTTTCTGCAGGTGCTCTGTCCTGGGTAGTTAGGGTTTTATTTATGAGTTTCCGTTGTGCTGCTGCCTTTTTATTAGGGCTGCCCTGCCCAGCGAGGAGGCAGCCTAGTCACTGTCTGCCTGCAGAGGCTTTGCTGAGCTGCTGTGGGCTCCGCCCAGCTGCTGTGTGAACTTCCATGCAGTCCTGTTTATATGGCTGTAGTTAGAACTGCCCAGCAAAATCGGCCCACCTCTGTAATGGCGGACTCTCTCTGTTGCCTTGGCAATGGTGGGCTGCCTCAGCAATGGCAGACTACCTCTGTAGTGGTGGACTGCCTAGGTAATGGCCGACACCCCTCCCCCACAGAGCTGGCCCTTCCCAGGTTCAGCTGTGCTTGCTGTGAAACTCTCAACCCAGAGCGTTTCCAATTGCTGTTTTTTTGTGGGGGTGGGATTAGCCAAGGCTGATCACGTGGCTCCCTGACTCATAGCCTTTTTGTTTTTTAGCTGAACGGTCAACTCTTTCCCAGTTGTTCCAGTCACCTGTTGAAAAGGCACCAAGATCTGTGTGATTTCCCAAGCAGCAACTCACTGTGCTGGCTGAAACAGCAGTGCTAAGATTCAGGGTGTTTTTTGTTCGGGAATCTCCTGGCCTGGCTCCCTGCTTCAGTCCTCCTTTTAATCAGATGAATGGGTGACTTGGCCTTCCTGGGGCTCCAGTCGCCAGCTAAAATGGTGCCCAGGCCCGTATATTTTGTACACAGAACTGCCACCCTGGGGAGCCGGCAAAGCAGTTGCACCGGCCAAACCAGCCACGCTGGTGACCCATGGGGCTCCTCCACCTGGGACTCTCCTGGTCTGTGGGCAATAAAAATCCGTCTGGGAATGCTTCCTCCACTCACCCTCTGCGCTTTTACTGGGAGCTGCAATCCTGAGCTGCTCCTAATTGGCCATCTTCTACTACTTTAAGTATTGCCCCTCCATTGGGTCCAATTTATCAGTGCAGCAGCTCTGGGATAGAGAATATATAAAATTCTTAACCCCTTGTTGACAATAGATTTATTATGTCATTTTCATAGATGAGAAGAATGAGGCTCTGATTGCCAAACATGCCTATGACACAGAACTCCCACGTATGTGGGTTGAGATTCTGATGGACACTTGTATTAAAAAATCCTGGACTGCAAAGTGGCTGCATGGAGTTCAGACACTCTGGAAAGCCTCCTAGTCCTCAAACAGACTTGTTTGAGTAAAAAGTACAATAAAGTCTTGGTGTGTAATTATGGAATTGTTTGTTACCCAGCAGAGCTTATCCTAGCCTGTCTAACACACCTGCTTTCAAAGCTTTTAACCATCTTCTCTCCAAGCTACTTTAATATTTTAACTCTGTGTATTCTTGGAGAATACATTCTAGAAAATCATAATAAATAGAGATTCTGCTTCTTCTCAGATATTCTTTCTTTTCCAGCACATTTTTGTTGGTTCTGATTAACTTTGGGAAATAGATTCAGTGAAACATTATGGGTATTGATTCCTCTCAAAGTAGAAAAGGATAATTTCAAGGTGAACAGGCAGGGAGTATTGGAAGCCTAGGGTTCAAAATATGTGACTGAGAAGAGTGACCAAGTAGGTCAGACTGTTTTTTTGAGAGCTACGCTCAGTGAGTGAATTCTGAATGATCAAATGAGGCTTGTTGCTATGACACCAAATGATTCCATATTTAGTGCAAAGGAATCCCCATTTGTGTTCTTAAAAAATTAAAGCAGTTTTATGGGTATTAAATGTTTAAGTGGCTCTAGCAGCTAGAAAGAAAAATCACCTTATGAATAAAACAGACCAATGCCTGATTGCTTGCATGGAAAGCATTTGAAAAATGTGTTTGCAGAGTGTGGAGCTTGGCAGCTTTTGTTTCACAATGTGCAATGATAGGAGGAAATGAATGAATGAATATATAAATGATTGTAGGCAAACTACAGAATGAAAAAAGTGTGGGAGAGAAATTAAAGTTACTTCAACACATTTTTCCTGAGCATTTATTATGAGCTCAGCAACATGCAGGGCATTGGAGCATGCTAAAGCAGCCCCTGGGGTGGAGTTTGACTTTACTCTTCCTCCATTCATGTATTAGGTAGGATGACACTAACATACTTGACCGTGTACTAAATAAATTCCAAGATTCCATTGTTTTAATACAGAAGATGTTTTAATAATCAAGTTTATGGAGGAATAATTTATATAAAGTAAAATTCACCCTTTTAAAGTGTACAGTTGCAATGAACATTAACGAAGATTTAAAACTAAGTATTCAGCACCACAACCAAGATACAGAACATTTCCATCACCCCTAAAAGTTCCCTTATGCCCTTTTGGAGTAGTTTTCTTCCATCCCTAGAACTGAGCAGTTACTGCTCTGATTTCTGTTCCTATGGTTTTGCCTTCTCCAGAATATTACATTAATGAAATCATTCACTATATAGCCCTTGTGTGTGTGTGTGTGTGTCTGTCTTCTCTTACATAGCATAGCTTTTTGAGATTCATTCATGTTCTCATATATATACATAACATTAACACATATTTTATTGCTGAATGGTATTCTGTTGTATGCATTTACTGATATGTTTATTCATTTACCAGTTAATGAACATTTGGGTTGTTTCTAGTTTTTACCTATTGTGAATAAACTTCTTAAACAATCTCATACAGATCTTTGTGTGAATCACAGAGTAAGTTTTTCCTCACTTATGCAAATGCTCAATATAAGTTTTCTCGATGGACAAACCATTTTTTTGCCCCACACGGTAACTTGGAAATCTAGGCTTCTATCGTCTTGTGGCTCCCTAACCACCCAGAGCCTTGGACTTGTTTGTTTGTAGGCATTGGAAGGGAAAAGGACCTACTTCAAGTACTCCAACCGAGAAAGAAACCAAATCACTTCTACTTATATTCTACTGGTAAGAACTAGACATATGGTCACCCCAGGATGCAAGGGGACTAGGAAATTTAGTTCCGTAAACAACCCTGTGCTACGGACAAGGGTGCATTGATTTTGGGTGGACCAATATCTTCTGATAACACAATTTATTTGTTCACCAAATATTTACTGAGAACCTACCAAATATCAGTTACTGGGAGATAATGCAAGGACCAAAGAAACAAACCAAGACAAATCCAGGCTTTAACATCTTGAGTTTATAGTCTGGACAGATTTCAGGGAAGTACAATGTGTTTCTACATCCATAAAAAAATCATTAGGAATAAAAGTGCCCTGTTCAGAAATAATGGAAAACATATGAGAATTACAAAATAATAGATGAAGGGAAAATTATTGGAAATGGGGCAGGGAAATCTCCTTGGAGGAGATAAGATTCCATTTGGGCTCTTAAAGATGAAAGAAATGTCATAGGTAGAGGGGGATGGGGTGGGAATTTCAAAATAAATAATCCAAAAAAGGGAGTGGAAGAAACCATATGCCTTGGGTATGGCTTGCTTGGGGGTGGCAAAAGAAATTTATCTGACTTCCCTGCTTTGTTAAGCTGCCACATGCTGACCTTCCAGCCATAGTGCATTTAAGCTGCTTTCTAAGGGAGTTCTATTCAATTTGACCGCTTTCATGTTGCTGCTGTTTTATTGATGGCGATTGAATGTTTTAAAATGCGGAATTGCATACCCTACGGTGGTAAACTTTTCCATAAGTTGAATAAGTAGTGTCATCACCTTGTGGGAGTTTTCTAAATATTAATAGAATTAAATAAATTAAAATGAAGAATGGTTTAGAGCTAGATCATGCCAATTACAAATTAAATCATTGACTGTTTAAATCTACAATTCTATCCATACTCTAATATTCCATCTTATTAGTTCACAGATGCCAGCCCCATGGCACAAGCAGGTAACAAAAAAAGAGGAACTGTGGGGTTCTGCCACAGCTGGCTTGTTTGCTGCCACAGCCTCTGAAGAATGCCTCAACCTCCACTTGCCTCTCAAATCTCAAATGAACTGATCTCACTCACACAGCCTCAATTTCATTCATATTCCTAGATCCAAGAGAGTCTAGGAAATGTAGATTTTAATCTTCTAGTATTTGTGACTTATAACACGGAAGACATGTGGCTATCATTGCTGAACCCCAATTGGCAACAATCCAATTAAATTTCCTTTTGGGGTCCCTCACTTTTTTTGTCTTTCTTTCTGAAAGTTGTAGAGAAAGAGTTTTATAAAAACATGCCATAGAAAAAGAGACATTGAAACATTATTATTTTTTTAAATAGGAGAAAGTTCTTGTACTTTTATTTGATTACATTCTTAAAAAAAAACAGTATTGAAAGAAAAGAAATTTGAAAAGCATAAAACCAGTTAGAATTTGGAGTGTCCCATGGAAATGATATCACATAGTCCCAGGGCTTCTGCATCATGGAGACACTAGACTTTTTGTGTGGTGGCCATGTTCCTCATACACCTTTGCTGCATCTTCCCCAAACAATTTTATTTTACTTTTTAAAAAAGATGACTAAACATTTCATTTATTAAACTTATTATTATTTTTTTTTGAGACAGAGTTTCACTCATGTTACCCAGGCTGGAGTGCAATGGCGCAATCTCGGCTCACCGCAACCTCTGCCTCCTGGGTTCAGGCAATTCTCCTGCCTCAGCCTCCTGAGTAGCTGGGATTACAGGCACGCACCACCATGCCCAGCTAATTTTTTGTATTTTTAATAGAGACAGGGTTTCACCATGTTGACCAGGATGGTCTCGATCTCTTGACCTCGTGATCCACCCACCTTGGCCTCCCAAAGTGCTGGGATTACAGGCTTGAGCCACCGTGCCCGGCCTAAACTTATTTTTAAAAATTAAAAAAATGTTTTCATTTTCATAGATTTCAGTGGCACAAGTGCAGGTTTCTTATATGCATATGTTGCATGGTGATGAAGTCTGGGCTTTTAGGGAACCCATCACTTGAATAGTGACACTATGCCCAAGAGGGAATTTTTCACCCCTCACTCCCCTCTCACCCTTCAAATGTTTGTAATCTCCATGTCTACCACTCTATTCTATATGTCCATGTGTACTCATCACCCCAAACAATTTTAAGTCAAGAGTTCATGAGACATAGGTATTTTATGAAGTAGATTTGGTTACAAGATGGGGAAAAGGCTTTATATTACATATTACCTAATAAAATTGCTTGTTCCCATCAAAGTTCCTCTTCCCAACCTACTTCCTTCCTTCCCAGGAGCTCAAGGAAATTATCTTTTTTGTGTCAATAAATTGAGCTACCACTCTCAGCTTGCTTATGTATCACTCAGCAAAACAAAAACTGGGTAGTGAGCAGGGCCGTCTCTATCAATGGCACCTCAAGAATATCCTCCTGCCAGAAGGTGGGCAGATAATGGAGTGAGATTTCTTTTTAACTTGCACCCTAAGTGGCTTTTCAAAGTAAGTGTTCACTAACAAAAGAGCATATTCTTATAGTAAAATTCTACCCTAAGAAAATACATTTTACATTAGGGAAATGCTTCAGGATATTGGTCTTGGCAAAGATTTTTTGGGTAAAACCTCAAAAGCACAGGCAACAAAAACAAAAATAGACAGATGGGATTACATCAAGACAAAAAGCTTCTGCACAGCAAAGGAAACAGCAAAGTGAAGAGATAACCACAGTGTGAGGGAAACTGTTTGCAGACGACCCCTGTGAAAAGGAATTAATCAAAGTATAAAAGAACTCAAAGAACTTAATAGCAGAATAATAATCCGATTTAAAAAAAAGGGCAAAAGATCTGAATAGACATTTCTCAAAAGAAGATATAAAATTGGCCAGCGGTATATGAAAAAATTCTAAATATCACTAATCACCAAGAAAATGCAAGACAAACATAATGGGATAGCATTTCATCCCAGTTAAAATGGTTTTTGTGAAAAAGATAAAAACATCACAAATGCTGTCCAGGATGCAGGGAAGGGTGAACACTTGTACGATGTTGGTGGGAATGTAAATTAGTACAGCCATAGAAAACAGGATAGAGGTTTTTAAAAAAACTGAAAATAGGGCTATCATAGGATTCAGCAATTCCACTGCTGGGTATATGTCACTAAAAAAGGAAATCAGTTATCATGGAGATATCCACACTCCCATATTTATTGTAGCACTATTCACAATAGCAAAAATCCAGAATCAACCTAAGTGCCCATCAGTGGATGAATGAATAAAGAAAATGTGGTACATATACAAAATAAAATAGTATTCAGCCATAAAAAATAAGGAGACTCTGTCATTTACAACCACATGGGTGGAACTGGAGGTCATTATGTTAAGTTAAATAAGCCAGGCATAAGAAAATGAATATTGCATATTCTCACTCACATGTAGAAGCTGAAAACATGGATCTCGTGGAGATAGTTGATGGGTGGTTATTAGAGGTGAGGGAAGGTGGGAAGTGGGTGGGATGAAGAGAGGTTGACTAAGGCATGCAAACATACAGTTAAAAGGAATAAAAGCTAATCTTTCATAGCATAGTAGAGTGACTATAGTTAGCAATAATTTGTGGTATATTTCCACATAGCTAGAAGAAAAGAATTAGAATGTTCCCAACATAAAGAGAAGATAAATATTTGAGATGATGGACATTCCAATTACCCTGATTTGATTATTATACATTGTATGCATGTATACATATCATATGTACCCCCAGAATATGTACAACTATTATATATCAATGAAAAGCCAGATGAATATCCATGTGCCTGTTTGTTCAGCAATTAATAAATGTCTGCTAACATAATGAAAGTTTTCTTTTAAAAAATACAGTTACTATAAGGATTTATTTTCTAGAACAAGAGCCTAACAGTCAACGTTTTAGAGAACTATTGCAAACTATAATTAATATTACACAAGAAACAGAAGTGGACAGGATAAAGCTTATAAAGTATGCATTAACTAAACAGGAAAATTTAAGTAATTAAAATGATTTAACTTAGATATTATGACATATTTATATTTGATGTTTTTCAGGTTTAAAGCACCTTATATCCCTAATTTTATTTGAACTCTACAATGATGTCACAAATACACAGGTCCAACATTTTTATAAAGCTCTGTGCTTTGAAATAGTGATGTCCAGGCTATAAAAATTGTGGCCAACTTATTTCCTTTGCTGTTACCATGAAGTATTACCAGGCACCTTCTCTATATATTTCTTCCTTATATATCATATCTGATAGTTTCAACTCTATCCAATTCCATTAAAATAATAAAAGCATACAACTTTGAGTGCCTGTTTTGTGCTATTTGCTTTATAGACATTACTTCAAATTCTCAAAGATAGTATATGTACAGTTGTATAGAACATCGATCCCCAACCTTTTTGGTACCAGGGACCAGTTTCATGGAAGACAGTTTTTCCATGGACAACAGGGCAGGGAGAGATGGTTTCAGGATGAAACTGTTCCTCTTCAGATCATCAGGCATTAGATTCTCATAAGAAGCATGCAACCTAGATCCCTTGCATGCACAGTTTGCAGTAGGGTTCTTGCTTCTATGAGAATCTAATTAATGATGCTGCTGAGGTGGAGCTCAGCGGTAATGTGAGGGATGTAAGTGGCTGTAAAAAAAGATAGTTTTGCTCCCTCGCTCCCTGCTTGCATCCTGCTGTGCGACCAGGTTCCTAACAGGCCATGGACAGGGACCAGTCTGCAGCCTGGGGGTTGGGGACTCCTAGTATAGAAGGTTATTTAACTTGCCCCAAACTAGAAAATTGGTAAATACTGTGAATACCACTCAAACTCAGGGTTTGGGTTCCTTCCTCTCTATCTTGTTTCCTCTGAGTAGAATCCAGAACCAGAATGGTTTCATTCAGTTTTAAATATATTAATAGCTATTGGATGATAATGGCTACTTAAGTTGTGAGTCCCAGGTCAAAATGAAAATGCAAGACTCTTTGTTAAATTACTAAGAATTTCAGGATGATGACAGTAGAGCAAAACACCAAGTGCAGGGTCCTTCCAGTCCCTGGGTGGCTGTCCAGCTCACTGCCCAAGAAGCTGACCCTGGGATTTGGCTTAGGTGACAGCTGCTATACCAGGCACTTTGGATACACATCAAAATAAGGTATCTTCCTCCTGTTTGGGGAACTTCCAGTGGCGGAGGCCGTGGGGAAGTCTCTTTTGGAATTGTCTATAGAGTCAGCATCAAATTCTTTTGAATATCTTCAGAGTGTCAAATCTCTTCTCCCTGAAGGATAGGATTTCTTGAAATAGTCAAAACTCACTCTGTTACAAGCCTTGTTAATAACTTGAGAGGGCAGCCTGGGTAATTAGTAATGAAGCCTTTGATTCAAGCCAAAGTGTGACCATGAAGAAGGAAACCTGATTATCTTATGAGGCTTTTGACCTTATGGTTTTTATACAATAAAAAGACTCCAAAAATATTGGTGACCGTGAAGCATTCTCAGATGGGCTGACTACATTGAAAGCAGTGCTGATTTGGTCTCTGATAGTCCGCAACAGAAATTATAAAGTATAGTCAGTTTCAACACCTTAAAGTTATGCTTTCTATGCTTGGTAGGTTGCTACTCTGGTATTTTCCTCAGAAATAAAAATTTATCCTTAGTACTACAGACTTTGATAACCAAGCTTCACTAGAGATTTGTAATAGTAGAAATAAACTTGAATTCAGGAAAAAAAGGTGAATGCATGAATCTTGTGAAATGATGAAATAATCGATAGCATCCTTCCAAGTCCTCTGGGCGAGGCTTTCGAGGCCATCTCTCCCTATCTGGGTCATGAGGATCAAATGAGAACGTGTGTTTTAATGTGCCTTGTAAAGTGGAGAACGAGAGAAATATAAGAAATTACATAGCCTCTTCATTTTATGGAGAACAAAACTCCTCTCTGGGCTTGTTCATCTGTCTTCTGACTCTCTTTGTTTCTCAAGGTCAAGTTTTATTGGTTGGGTGTCGCTCAACAACTGTGGCTGGGACTCTTAGTTATCATGCAGCTGCTATCTTCCCACCACTACAGTAGCAGGGCCCTGTGCAATTTCTGGGTGATGAATTAGACCTGCCTAATCCCTTGGCTTTCCCACTTTCTTCCCTTGAGTTAGAGGCTAGATGACTCACATGTATAGATTGGGTCGGCTATGAACAAGGTATGTGCTGGAAAAAAGAAATGAAGAATGGACTCAATTACTCAAAGGTTTATTTTACCAACCAGGCAAGGGAGAACAGTTTCTCTAAATAGGTAGGCTTTGATAGTTGTCAACTCGAATCACTCTGTGACACAGGTTCTATCTATAAATGACTAGCACCTGGAATCTCATGCCATCCAGGGAATCCCAAAACAGAAAACGTCACTCCAGTTATGAGGTGTTTCTCTCTCTCTCTCTCTCTCTCTCTTTCTCTCTCTTTCTAAAAGCACTTGTGGCTAAATCAGGCTGTGGACTGAATGATCAAGGTTGCTCCTTTGTTTGCTTCCTGTATGTTCAATGGTGTGTGTGCACCTGTGTGCCTGGGTGCATGAGGGTGTGGCTTTGATGTTCATAGTGTAGGGGAATGTGCTATTGCTTAATAAGTTGGAAAAAAAACTACCTCTTCAGCATCTTGCTATTTGTTTCATTATTAACTTAGGGTTTATCATTGTTAAGTATTCAGAATTGGAATTTCTGAGGATGCAATGCCAGTGGACTCAAGCTTAAACAGTTAAAAATCTGATCTGCAACAAGTCTTACTGCCAGTTTACAGATTTCTACCCAAACAACGCTTCTATTTGTAAAATACTCTTCTATAGCTTGAACTAATGCTTTTGATATATATATTTTTTAAAATAGGATTTTGCTCAGTGCCCTTGGTTTTAAAATTTCTCATCTTTGTTTTGAAGGATTCAAATGACACCGACTTGGAAATGTTAGCTTTGAGGATTTTATTTTTAATAGAAAACAACTGGTTGAATGATGTCTTCTTTTTTCTAAATAACCTGATTTCTCAGGCTATCTTGAGAGTTTTATTTCTCTTTGATTTCCCTTACCACTTCATATCTTATCTCTCTGGATAATCAGATCCCCGTAAATGTAAAACCCTTCTCCTTTGAAGCTGCTGCCATTTAGAACATGACAGCCTTCTTATCTCTCTTCCCTGAGCTGCTTCCTCAGCTCATGCCAACTCGTCTCAATTGAAATGTATCTTTCCTTCTTTTCTGTTATGATCCAACATTCAAGTTACATTGTAAAATATTTGGAGATGTGAAGTTTGTGTATATTTCATTTGAACTTGCACATTTTGCTACACTGAGTTAACAGCATCACTGATAAGGATTTTAATCAATCAATCAGAAATATTTACTGAGTTGCTGATATGTATAAGGCTGGGAGCTAGGTCATATACAAGGATACATGTAATGCATGGTCTGCTGCTGCTTTTGGGAAAGGTCTGCATTCTACCACATGTAACCCTAGGGCTTTAAGATGCTGCCCCACAGAAAGGAGACTACAGTGGATCCTTGAACAATACCGGGATTGGAGGTGTCAATCCCTACACGGTCAAAAATTTGTATGGAACTTTGATTCCCCCATAACTTGGCTATTAATAGCCTACTGTTGACTCGAAGCCTTACTGGTAACATAAACATTTGATTCACATATTTCACATGTTACATGAGTTATGCTATTTCTTATAACAAAGTAAGCTAGAGAAAAGAAAATGTTATTCAAATCACAAAGAAGAGAAAATATATTTACTCTTTAGTAAATGGAAATGGATCTCATAAAGGTCTTTATTCTTGTTGTCTTCACATTGAGTAGACTGAGGAGGAGGTAGAGAAAGGGGTTGGTGCTGCTGTCTCAGGGGTGGCAAATGAGGAAGAGAATTCACATGCAAGTGGACCTGCCTAGATTAAAGTCGTGTCAAGGGTCAACTGTATTTGCTTTGCTGGAGTCCTTGCTCTACAGACACTGACCTGAATTTTGCTTCTGTGGTAGCATCTTCACCCACTGTGACATTTGCTGGTAGTTGGTTCCTCTCCTTGTACTGCCCACTTCCATTTATCTTTGGATGTTGAGCAATCAGCAGAGTGCATAGCACCTGCAATAACTGTTTGTGAATGACTGACAGAGAAAACGCACGTCTAAATATTCTTCAAGGGCCACTTGCCCCAGTTCTGATCTAATACCTTCTGTGTAGAGTCCTGTTAAATTAAAGTGCAGCATAATCTTTATCAGATATTAAATTCATGGTTTTGTCTTTATTCCAGAAGAGGTGCCAAGTGTTTTTCTGGTCTGCCTTTAGGTAGGATTATTTTATCACAGCAATCCTTCTCTCCTCCCCACACCAAAGTAAACAAGCTTATGTTTGACAGTTTATTCTCCTTTGGAGAAATCAAGTTCTACTCTTCATAAACCAGGATGGCCTGAACTCTTCTGGATGTCACAACCCATAGGGAGCAGTGTGTGTATCTTGAGAAGGACAGAGGAAAGAAAGGTGATTGGAGCTGCCTCACTGGGGCAAGACTGCTGAGGCCATCTGGTTTTGAGCCTGGTTTATAACGCAGGTGTCTGGAGGGAGACAGTGCTGCAGTAGCAGGCCAGCTCAATGCCCACCCTCCAGGTGACACAGGGCCTCACCCCATACTGTCTTCTAGGGAACTGTTCCCTGGCCTGCAGTTTGAGCCTCAGTTGTGTCTGTGTTGTGAAGAAAGTGCCTGCTAATGTGGCCGCTTCCTCCATGCCGAGCTGGGTGCTGACGCCTGTGAATTGCTCGTTTATTAAGTTATAGCTTCTGCTTTTTCAGTATGCTTTTCATTTATTTGAAGACAATTCTTGCCAATTTCATGTTCCATATGCGACTTTGGGGCAGGGATTTAAACCTATGGGTGGAGTGAGGAATAAAGGTAAATTTTGAGTTGGAGAGATAAGCGGTAAATAGTAATCGCTGTTAAAATAGGACCATCTCAACTCAACAGAACAAAAAGACAGACTTGTTTCCTGTAGCAAAATAAACCCACATAAGAAGACATAATCTGCTCAGTCCCCCAGATGCTCCTAACAAGGGGAGCATTAGCCTTTAGTGTCCAGCATTGCCAATGTCCATTCTGCCAATGTTTGCTTCTCTGTATTTACTCTTCAGCACCTCCATATTTTCCTTATTTCTTATACCTTTTATTGCCACATCTGCTCACAAGAAAGGGTATAATGCTTGTTGCTGTCTGTTGATGGAGGAAAATTCAAACTGAGACATCTCTTCTAGGGTGCCTGTCTTTTTATAAGCACAAGATTGGCAAACCAAAAAAATTAGAACTCAACAAATGAATTAAATTTTTGGCCAGAAAGGCCTAAGACATGAGAGTCATCAGATATTTTGGTTCTTCTGAAATCTGAAGTGTGAGGATTCATCCACCCCACCATAATGGTTTGGAACATCACAGGTGAGAGCCCTCTTGTTTAAAGCTTTTATTGAGATCAAAGTATATTTTATAGCAGTTTATGCTAAGAATCACCCACGATGCCAACCTCCAAATTAAAGAATGGGTCTTGAAGTGAATCTTTCTGGAAACGGCAGCTACAAATCTCCCCTCCTCTTTGTTAGCATGCGCAGTGGTGAGAGCTGAAGCCTGACAGGTTCCCAACATTGCAACTTGATGTTTATGTTTGAACCCATCTTGATGTCATGAAAATCCACACTGGTTTTGGGTAGGAGGAATTTTGCTGGCTTATACTTGAGTGCTCTCATGTTAGGGACATTCAGTGGTACAAGGAGAGGAAAAAAGGGGAAATTGGGAGGAGAAACCCCTAACTTAATGCCTTAATCAATCCCTTTTGCTCACTGGGACCAGCCACCATAAAAAGCCTGCTCCTTTCTGCTTTGTGAAGGGTCTCCAGGATGGTCCAGGGGACCTGTTTACTCCATCCATTTTGTCTGTGTTAACAGGTGTGGCTGAGGATTTAGTTCTTGCTGTTCATAGCCATCCCAATTGGACCTGAAGCTTCCAAGAGTATTTTTATGAATGAAGAATTCAATTCCCCACATACCCCAGGCCCTCAACCTGACCTTCAGTCTGAATAGAAATCGGGATCACCAATTAATGCAAATAGAGAGGTCAGGAAGCAGACTAAGGTAGTTGTATTCGTTTTGCTTTTCTTGATAATATACAAATTTGGCAGCTTAAAACAAAACAAACCTAACATCTCATAGTCTCCTTATGTAATATTCTAGGCATGGGTTAAGTTGATCCTTTGCTCAGGGTCTCAACTGACTTAAATCAAGATGTTTTCTGGGGCTGCAATATTATTTTAGTCTCTCATCTGAGGGCCCTCTTCCAGGCTCATTAGTAGTTGGAAGAATTCATTACCTTGCGGCTACTGGACTCAAGGCTGCTTGCCGCTTCAAGACCAGCAGTTGAATCTCTCTGACTTCTGGGAATAACTCAGCCTTTATTTCAAAGGGCTCACTTGATTGGGTTAGGTCCATTCATGATAATCTTCCTTTTGATTAACTGCAAAATTTCTTTTGTCTTATAATGTAACATGATCACAGAGTAACGTTCCACCTTATTAACAAATCCTGCTATACTCATGAAAAGGGCCATAGACAATGTGCTCATCAGGGAACAGTGGCAATCTTAGGGGCCTTCTTAGAATTCTGCCTACCAAAATAGTGAAAAGAGCATGATCCTGGGAGACAGACAGTGCTGGGTTCCATTCCTGTTCTTGCTCTTTACTGTCTTGTCAGGTAGTATTGGGATCTGATACCTCATCTGCCAAATGAGGCTAATAATGGCTACTGTGGAATCTTATTATACAGATTTAAGACAGTATGAGTAAAGATCTAGCATGCTGCCAGCCGCATGGTGAACCCTCATGGTCGCAGTGATATTCTAAGAGGAGAAGATGCTGGACTTGGCTAAGGAGGGAGGGGTGGGGTCTGTGCAGCTGCAGTAATGCTGACATGTTATGGGCCTAATTATTGCTGAAAGACTTTTGAAGGATTTTGAAATATTGAGGAACATCTGCAAGTCCATGTAAAGAGTGGGGATATGCCAAGTGATAACTGGGTAGTTTCACATTTATTTTTATGTTTCCAACTAGTTCAGCCTAAACCACAAAATTCAAACAAAGAAGATGTAAAAATCTGGCCCAGATCATGCATCTGATTATAGGGGCAGGTAGAATGAAAGTGATTTCTTTACTTTTATAAATAAGTTTAATTTTTCTATTTATTAAAGTAATATATACAAATTATAGAATTTAGGGACTGCATGTAAATGTAAAGAAGACAACCACAATTAACATTTGGTTTATTTCTTTCCAGTGTTTTCTTCTTGCACAGCTTATGTTATATTATTGGTATCTTTCTATACCTATAATTATAGATCATTCTTATTCATCCTAATATTAGATCGTAGACAGATTTCTCTGTTTTTGGACAATTTTTAAATTAAAACCATCATTTTAAATGTCTGCACCGTTCAGAGGTTGCAGTTTTATGTTAGTTTGTGTGATTATTTGATTAATGTCTTTCTTCCTCAACTGGAATATAAATTCCATAAGGAAAAGAACCAGGTCTCTTTTGCATCACTGTTGTATCCCCAGCAGCTAATAATACCGGGCACATGATAGGTAAACAATAAATATTTGTTGAAAGGCTGAAGGAATAAATAAATGACTGCATCTTGTTGATGTACTATAATTTACTTTGCCCTCTATTGTTGTTAAACATTTTTTTCATTATAATAAATGAAGCTGCAGTGGGCATTGCACATAAATCATTTTTCATGTGTAAACTGGTTGGTTCTCTCCTCAGCTTGGAGTACATATTGCATGCTCCAGTTCCCAAAATGCAATTTATGAGTATCTGTACATGAATACCAGCAGAAAATACAGAGGACTGGTCTATTCTTGTATAAGTTATCCACCTCTCTTCATACAGGTGTTACAAAATAGGTAAGTGTGTGAATTTTTTTGATGACAGGAGCCCAGTCTCACTGGATTCCTTTGGGTTATGGAGTACAACAGAGGACACACTGGCTATTGATTAATAATTGAATTTGACAAATAAGGCCCAAAATGGGTAAAGGTCATAAAGGTCAAAATTGTCCCTTGCTAGCCTTCTGACCTCTGTTCTTGGGTAGCATATGATCTAGCAAAAAATATGCTTTTATAATGAGACTATAGCAGGCAAAATTCTAAAAAAATAAACCCCAAGATTTTATACTTGAATCTCCAAAACCCATAAGATAATGTGCTAGTACTCCCAAGATTATGTCAGGTTAGATGGCACAGTTGACTTTAAGATAGGATGATTATTGGCCGGGCACGGTGGCTCATGCCTGCAATCCCAGCACTTTGGGAGGCTGAGGCAGGTGGATCACCTGAGCTCAGGAGTTCAAGACCAGCCTGACCAACATGGAGAAACCCCATCTCTACTAAAAATACAAAATTAGCCAGGCATGGTAGTGCATGCCTGTAATCCCAGCTACTCGGGAGGCTGAGGCTGGAGAATTGCTTGAACCCGGGAGGTGGAGGTTGTGTTGAGCCAAGATCATGCCATTGCACTCCAGCCTGGGCAACAAGAGTAAAAATCCATCTCAGAGAGAGAGAGAGAGAGAGAGAGAGAGAGAGAGAGAGAAGGAGAGAGAGAGAGAAAGAATGATTATCTTGGTAGGCTAGATGTAACCAAGTGAACTCCTTTGAAAGCAGAGAGTTTTACTCCTGCTAATGGCAGAAGAAGTCAGAAAAATTTGATGACAAGGGGGATTGGATACACTGCTGTAGGCTTGGAGAGGTGAAGATGGAGAGACCATGTGAGAAGGAACACAGTGTCATGCAGGGGCTGAGAGAGGCCTCTCACTGACAGCCAAGGAGAAAATGGAGACCTCAGTCTTAACAACTGTGAGGAACTGAATTCTTCTATCATGCTGAATGAGTATGGAAACAATTTCTCTCCACAACTTCTAGATGAGGGTCCAGCCTGGCCAGCAACTTGGTTTAAACCTTGTGATAGCCTGATGGAGAGAACACAGTCATGCTGATGTCTGACCTATAGTAAGTTTAAATGGATGTTGTTTTAAGCTGCTCAGTTTGCTGTGATTTGTTCCACAGCAATAGAAAACTGTCACAAGTACCTACCCAGTGAAGCAGGCTCTCAGCTGTGTAAATTCTGAGAGCTATGCATTCTATATCAAAATGATCCAGGAATCTGGCTCCTAGGTCTTAATTCTTAGAGCTTTGCAATATAACTTACCATCTTACAGAAAAAAATTCCTGATTGCTGTTTTCTTGAGGTATCTCCAATTACTAACTACAAAGACTTTTAGATACCAGAATCTCCTGCAATGCCCAGAGACGATACATTCAAAATCAGAAGAAAGTATTTGAAACCAGGTCTTAGAATTACTTCTCTTAAAAATGGAATATTGAAGTGGGTATGCAACCCACTGGCAGATAACAATTATAAAAACTGTATAAAATAAAACAGGAAATGCTGGAATGCATCCCAAGCAGAGAGAAGCCAGGGGAGAATTTGACCTCAGAAAAAGAAAAAACAAACAAGCAAACAAAACCAAAGCTGTACAACCCAAAGAACAGAAAAAGATAAGAATTTTGAGTTCAGGGCTTCCTTGACTGATGGCACTGCTCATGGCTATGACTGTTTTCTCTATTGTCTTAGAGGCTAACTTGCTTAAAGACTAAAGGAATGAAGCTGAAAATTGTAAAGAGGAATCTTGGAAGGATATGAACCACAAAAAGAAAAAGAAAAAAAAGAAAGAAAGAAAAAAAGAAATAGAAATTAGAGCATTAAGTGCCCAGATCTGTGACTGACAACTCACTAAACATGCCCTGAGGAAGCCTTTCAGGAAGCAGGGCAGAAAAGCAGTCAGAGACCAAAGGTAAATCTGCTCTTGAAAGATAAAGCTATGGAGAGCCAGATCTGCGAGTTTCATGCTTTTCTTAATTTAATACATCTCCCAGCTGCTCACAGTTTGGGAGGCAGAAATACTAAGGGGTCAGAGAACAGAGCCCAAGCCTAGAAATTTGGGCAATCCTTAGAAGCAAGGAAACTACAGAGGAATGAACTCTATTTCTACCCAAATCCTTGGCTGGTGGCCAAATTTCATAGGCACAGGGGAGACCTAGGAGGTTTAGAATAAAAAATCAGCAATGAGAGGACATAGGAATAAGTATAAGAGCTGTATACCATGGGAAAGAAAAGATTGGTGGTTATATTCCAGGCAACTTAAGCAGCCTAATGGAACAAAAGCCTAACAGTTTTTATTAACACGTGGCAGAATCCAAGTTGCTATCCTGTATTATCTACAATGTCTACTTTTTCTTTTTTGGGGTGGAGTCTTGCTCTGTTGCCAGACTGGAGTGCAGTGGCACTATCTTGGCTCACTGCAACCTCCACCTCCCAGGTTCAAGTGATTCTCCTGCCTCAGTCTCCCTAGGATTGCAGGAACCTGCCACCACGCCTGGCTAATTTTTTTTATATTTTAGTAGAGATGGTGTTTCACCATGTAGGCCAGGATGGTCTCGATCTCCTGACCGCATGATCCACGACCTGACTCAGCCTCTTAAAGTGCTGGGATTACATGCGTGAACCACAGTGCCTGGCCCAATGTCTACTTTTCAACCAAAACCACTAGATACATGGTATCTATAGCTGTATAACAAATTACTTCAAAACTTAGCAGTTTAAACAACAATAAAAACCCATTTTTAAAAAATCACGTTTATTTTCTGAAAGTCAGGATCTAAAAAAGAGGCTTACCTATGTAGTTGTAGCTCAGAGTCTCATAACATTGCTATAAGGTTGTTTACTGGGACTGCAATCATCTGAAGGTGTGACTGGTGCTGCAAAAATCACTTCCAAGCTCAGTTACATGGTTGCTGGCATGCATTCTCCAGTTTCATGTAATCTCCAGTTGCCTCTAATGGTGATAGGCTTGGACAATAAAGGACAAGCTCTGAACAAAGCCCAGACAGGGAATATGCAAGATCAGAGAGTAAGTTGTTGTGAACATCAGGGTGCCTCTGTCCGCTTCTTTATAAAACTTTAAGCTGTGATTATGTGTTTTAATAGAGGTGAAGTTACTATAATATGGGAATAAAATTAGATTACTATAATACCAAAACACACATATAGGTATGTATATTTATATGTATATGTGTGTGTAGTGTTAGTTGGGATTATGGAATGTTATAATGTTAAGGATTTTAAGAATTATTAAAAAAATTAATTAATATGGCCAGGTGTGGTGGCTCATGCCTGTCCCAGCACTTTGGGAGCTTTGAGAGGCCAAGATGGAAGCATTACCTGAGGTCAGGGGTTCGAAACTAGCCTGACCAACATGGTGAAACCCTGTCTCTACTAAAAATACAAAAAAAAAAAAAAATAGCCAGGCGTGGTGGTAGGAACCTATAATCCCAGCTACTCGGGAGGCTGAGGCAGGAGAATCACTTGAACTCGGGAGGCGAAGGCTGTGGTGAGCTGAGATTGCACCACTGCACACCAAACTGGGCAACAGAGCAAGACTCTGCCTCAAAAAATAAAAAAAAATTAATATATTGCCAACATTTAATTTAGAAAATCAATGTCAGAGCCATATTGTTTAATTTTGTAATTTGAATTCCCTTAGCTCTGGCATTTAAATTTCTTGAGTCTGAGGTTATGATCTTTATGTTTATCTTAGAGATCAAGTTCTTAAGAAACTACCCCCAATATATTTAGAGGAGAAGAAGGCCTCTGCTGTTTACTATGTGCATGTATATAACTTTGCTCAGTTGCAGTTTCCACCTCTATAATATTATAATAATAGTATCTACTCACAGAATTGATAGGGAGTTTCAATGAGATAACATGGGAAACAGCAGTGCGTATGGAATGTACAAGACTGCACAAGGAAAAGGTTCAATTAAGGCTAGTCTTGTTTTTCAACTTCTATTTGCTTCTCAGTATAATTTTTCTTTTCTTCTTTTCTATGTTGCACAGCAATATGAAATATTTTAGGACCATATCTGATCCTCTTATTCCACATCGACCTAAATTATGCATTTTTGAGGTTACCCAGAACTCCTCTCATCAGAAATGGTGGCATTAATGGGATATTAAATAAGTAAAGGATGAATATTTATTTAGTGTGGGTATTTAAAGCAATTTTCAACAGAAGTGAAATGAATGTTTATTAATTAACTCCTAAAATAGTGGCTTTTCCATGTGGTACTGCTAGCTCTCACTGCATTCTTGGTATTGCATACCTAATCCCTGAAAATATTTATACCATCAGATTTAACTGACTTTTCTTATTTCTCATCACCAATGACTTTAGGTTTGATTACAATCAGGCCAGCTGTCCACTCCCCACCCCGCACTGAGATTGCCTCCATTCTGTGTCACTTCTAATTTCCTAAATCACGTTGTCTCCAGTTCCCTACGTGAGTGAAGCACAGGCCACTAGAAGCTTAGGAAAATTGTATTTTTTTTCATAACATTCAAAGACCATTAACTTTTTCCTTTTGGACAATGCTTTTTTCCTCCTCTAGCCTTTCCCATTTGTACACACATTGTAGCCACCAAGGTATGCAGAGAGGTCTGTCCTCTGATCTACCCCCAAAAAATGTATGAGAAGAAAATAAAGGGCAAGTGCCATGAACAAATTTGAAATTTAGCAAGAAAGACAAGAAACCAAGCAGTTGGCTCCCAATAGCCTCTCCCCTACCTTGATAATGTGAACATGAATAAAATAAATAAACATGCTATTAGAAAGTGGATGTGCCCTCCCTGTCACCCAGAATCTTAAACAAATGAAAACTCAGCTTTGAGGCTGAGTTTAGATTATCTTCAAGCCTGCTTTCCTCTTGTTTCCTTTTTCATTTTTTGGTTGAAGGAGTGATTTGTAGTTGTAAATACTTGTCATAATATCAGAATGGCTCTGACAAATCTATCCTCAAAACAGGATCCCTCTTCACCTCCCCACCTGGACTGACTGTTAAACCTCAAGTTGCCCCTTCTATCCTGACACTTCAGCTCAATACAACTCATTCCCTGGAGGGAACAGAATCAGAAGGTAATGATTCTGCCTGGGGCAGGCCAGCTGGCCCCATGATCGAGGGTGTCAATACAATGACATTTACCCAGGGGACTTTGCCAGTGCTCATAATCTAACTTCTAGCCATGCAGGTTTAGAGAGTAGCTTTTGTCTCCACACTAGGAGTGGGTGGAATCACAAGAGCCAACCTGTAGAAAATGATGGATGAGCTGCAAATGGAAAGCATTCATGAGTAAAAGGGAAACTTAATTAAAAGGGAAAGTGTTGAATTTAAGGATGAAGAAAGAATTCTAAAAACATCACAGCATTAAAACAATAACAACAATAAACAAACCAACAATAAAAACAAATATCTAAAAAGAAAAATAAAAATCTGGATGATGCTCAGACTTATTTGCAACATTAGATGCCAGAAGATAACGAAGCAATGATTATGGTAGCATGATGGAAAAGGTTATATCCCCACATTCTCCTTTTAGCCAAACTGTCATTCAGCTGAAAATAACAAAAAAGGATTCATGAGTATGAAAGGACTCAAATACAGCACTTAGGCATGTTTTTTAAAAAACAAAAATATTTTAAGAAGAAAGAAAATAAATCAAGGAGCCAAAATAAATAAAAAAGAACAGCAAATCAGATATTAGGTTGGTGTGAAAGTAACTTTTGCATCAACCTAATACATAAAGATAGGAGGAAAGAATTAATAAAGGTTAAAGCCCAGTTTTATAAGTTAGAAAACAAGAATGCAATTTATATTTAATTGCAAGAGTTTATTTTGTGAGAAAACATAAAATACTAAGTGATTTGAAGAGCTAAAAATGCAAAATTAGCAATGCAATAAACATATTAAATCAATTAAATAAAATATTTTGAAATTCTCGGCTAATGATCTTCAAAGTATCATTTGAATATATATATACATAGTCAGATTACTAAAATTGGTACAAAATAAGATAGAAGATATCACTGTATAAATATTCTTAAAATAAAAGTCTTGTCTGAAGAATTAGCTCCAAGAAAGGTGTTAGTTTAGATGGTTTCCTAAGTGTTTTGTGGTCCTTTAATGGATAGCTAAAGGTTGTTTATTAGTTAAACTTTACAGAGCACAGGAAAAGTCCCTTGCAATAATTTTAATTATTTTTACATGGATAGTGTAAGGCTGATAGCCCAAACTTGAAAATGTTGGCACAGAATAAAAAACACACAACTAATTTCTTATTTATATAATGAAGCAAAGATAGTTAAAAATATATTAGAAAATCAAATCTAGATATATATTCAATGAATAATTCACCATGATTAAGTAGGATTTATTCCAGGAAAGAATATATGGTACAACATTGAGAAATATGTTAATATAATTCATGACATTAAGAGGTTAAAGAGGAAAAGATTATTTCACAGTTGTCAAATATATATTTGATAAAATTTAAGATTATGCTTTAAAAAACAAAATGTTTGGAATTAGATGTATCATTCCTCAATACAAGAGGCATGGTGGGAGATCTGTCTCCAGCAAATGTCAGTTCCTGTCTCACCAAAGATACACTGGATTAGATGAGGTCAGATGAAATAAAACAATAATACCTACTGTCATCCTTACTATTTAAGATGATTTTGGAAGTATTCATTTATAAAAGTAGAGATTAACAAATACAAAAAAGGTATGAAAATTGGAAAAGATGAAGTAAGTTTATTATTTACAGGAGATATAGTGAGTAACTGTCTGGAAAACCTAACAAAATCACCTGAAATCAGCTATTGGAAACACTAAGGGAAGTTCAAAAATGTTTCAATGATTGTTTTACTGTATGACAATAATCATTAACTAGAGAATAAAATGGAAAACAAACCTCATTTATTGTAGTACCCAAAAGAGGGAATTACTGGGGAAAACCATACCACAACCTAAATTCATAGTGTGATTCCACTACGTGGTTGGGTTTGGCTTTGGTAAAGGACAGACAGGTCGCAATTCCAGATTTTCCTTTTATTAGTAGTGTGACCAGTTAACTAACCCAAATTTGCAGTCTCCTTCATAAAACCAAAAGAACAATATCTCATGAGAGTTTTATGAAGATCAAATGAGAAAATGTATCCAAAGTGCTCAATAAAATGCTAGCACATAGATTATTATTGAGAAAATCCCAAAACTCTACTGGAACTTGGTAACTAAGTTTATTTCAGGAAAAGGTGATTATCTACACAAATGTGTATGCATAAAGAATATGTACAAGTACGACGTCTGTGGGTTTTATTTTTGTAGAGAAGAATTAGAAACAATTATATGTCAACATAGGTGATTGATGGAATATGTTTTATACATCTAAAATGTGATATTTGTGTTGTTTTAAAAATATAATATGGTAGTATATTTATTGATGTGTAAAGATTATCATAATACATCTAGTGAAAAGACAAGCAAAAATAGAATTTATAATCCTATTTTGGTAAAAATTCTGTATGTAATCATATGTATTTAACTGAAAAATAAAAAGTTCAAAAATATATGCTAAAATATCAGTAATAATTTCCTATGGCTTATCAGATTTCCTTTCATTGATTTTTTTATTTAGAAAATTGGGTTTTTCTAACAATTCTGTAACAAATATTAAATCCTTACATTAACAAAAATAGTAAGCAACAGGTTGCTTGAGGTCCCCTCTTGCACACTGAAATCACTTGTCAAATCCTACAGGCCAAGACCCCCTCTCTCCTGATAGGGTTTAGGTGGACAGAGCTTAGGTGTCCAAACTTATCTCTCAGTCTTTTGTTTTTTGTGGGATGAAACCCTACCACCATATGACTGACATGTTTCTTTATATGTTAATATCTTTGGTCAAGAATTGCTTTGACTTGGGAACCGCGATGTCTTTGATGTGATTTGTACAACTCAGCTTTCACCATTCATTCAACAAATATTGACAGAGCATCCAGACATTTGGCTAGGTACTCAATATAAGCTGTTTGCTGGGGTGCCTAGGGAGACCAATAAATAGCACTACTCTTTCCTGAGTAGGTTCTGAACCAACGGAGAAGACAAAAGAGAGGGCAGATGGAGAAACAAAATGTGTTTGTTAGCTTCTTACCTGCGGAGCAGCTCAGCTAAGGGAAGGTGGGATCTGAAGAGCGATCTGGCTCTCCCATGCCATTGCCATTGCCTCTCACCTATCCCAGTGGAGCAGGAAAGGGAGTCCACATCTCCTGCGCATGAGTGTGGCTCTGGTAGCACCCCTTGCTTGAGAATCATAGATAAAACTCTCTCCTGGTAACCTTTTCTGCCTCTCCTAAAGAAGAGTAAGGAAACAGAGTGGAAAACTATTAGGAGGATGATGCTAAAACTCTTTTCTCTTTGTGAAAGAAAAAGGTCAGGGCAATGGATTTCCTCCCTGAGGATGACTGTGGTCTCAAAGGAAGTCTACTCCTAGCTTCAAAGCCATTCTCTCACTCCTAATCACTGCACTTTTGAATATCTTTTGGGACCTGTTGTGGGCAGCACTGATTTTGCCCCTGGATGATGCTAAAATGGGACGGGGGTGGGGGGAAGAGTATATTAATTAAATTAACTTTGACGTTACTTGACATGGTTTGGCTGTGTTCCTACCAAAATCTTATCTTGAATTGTAGCTCCCATAATTCCCATATATCATGGGAGGGACCCCATGGGAGTGAATCATGTGGGTGAATTTTTCTTGTGCTATTCTCATGGTAGTGAATGTCTCATGAGAACTGATGGTTTTATAAATGGGAGCTCCCCTGCACATTTCTCTTGCTTGCCACCATGTAAGATGTGCCTTTGCTCCTCCTTTGTCTTCTGCCATGAGTGTGAGGCCTCCCCAGCCAGCCATGTGGAACTATGAGTTCGTTAAACCTGTTTTCTTTGTAAATTACTCAGTCTTAGGTATGTCTTTATTAGCAGCATGAGAACTGACTAATACACTGCTATATCCCAAAAGCTGACAATTCATTCTTAGTTATACTTACCTTTCCAAATTATGTCTAGCCATGTTTTCTGATATAGCCCACCAGAGATAATACAATAAAATTAAGTGATAATATTTAGATATTCTCAATAATAAAATTGAGTTATTCTCAATAATAAAATGTCAAAAACATAGAGATACCCCAAATTGAATATAAACATCATCTTATTATCAAATTTCTGAAGACATCCTTAGTCCAAAAATTATACTGTTTTGCAAGTTCATGTGCAAAAGAATTAAAGTCAGAAGTTAAATTTGCTTCCTCTTTTGAATTAAAAGTCTAATGGAATCAAAGTTCTCTCCTGTTTCTTATTTTGTTCATTTTTAGCCAAAGGTCATTACTAGTACTGACCCTCATCCCCACCACATTTAAAAGCAAGCCAACCCTCAGCCCTGACAGCAGTTATTTCAGGTAAAGCTCTGTTTTCAGAACACAGTGCTGGGTGCTGCCTTAGTCCATGCAGGGACCCAGTGGTTACTAAGGAGGGCAACCATAAGTGCCAATTTCCCTGGGACAGTCCCACTGTATGCATCTTATCCCAAAGGAATGATTGATAGCAGCCATTTTTATTCTCAAAATTGCCCTGTTTGGAAAACAAATTATGTGGTCATTCTACCATGAAAGAAATCCAGATTTCAGCTTTATCAGGAAGCCATTCGTTTACTCCAGTTTTTTTGGAGTCTACCACCTGTGGATTAAGCTTAACTGAGAGAAAATCTTCAAGCAGGAGGTTAATTTGGGTAATATGCTCTTACCATATCCTGGGGTAGGGAGAACTCTAGCTATTTATACTGTGTCTTCTCCCAGGGAACTTCCTTCTTATTTAGTTTAGAAATTTGTGCTGGTGGTAAATCCAATCACTGGGTCTTATTTGAGGTTACTTTCTTTCCCTTCAAATATTCTTTTCACTTTTAAACATTCTTTCCCCTTTGCTCTGAGTACAAGCATTTAGTACTAACAGTATACATTTAGGCATTACCTTAGTAATGTCTGTAAAGTAGAATAGGACTTATTTGTCTTTTAAAAGCAGCAAGTATTGTTGGCTCATAATGTCTACATGACCTGTATTGGGAAAGATTATTCTCCATTACTGACTTTTTTGTCTTGTTTTGCAATGTGGTTGCACAATATCCAGGAGACTGGAAGACCAATGTGTGAAACAGGAGAATTTTATTAAGGTGGCCACCAGCTCAGAGGATTAGCCTCCCAGCCTGGGCCCCGGAGAAAGAAAATAAGGTACTTTTATACATCCAGGGTGACATAGCAGTTAACAGGTTTACAGAAGTCAGAACAAAGAACAGTTAATTAATTTGCAACATGTCTTATGATGTCCATTACATTTGAAAAATAGCATTTTTGAGAAACGAATTGTGCATTCTTTGGGTGTTATCTTGCCCTGTGACCTTGCAGCTGGTAAGCAAGAGGAACAGGAGTCTTAAGATGCCTGGGAACTTTGCTGAGAATGTGGGGAGAATAGATAAGGTAGGTTTTACATGGAGTTAGTTAATTTTAAGCAGAACTTGGAGTTAGGTTTTATATTAAACAGCACACAACACAGCAACATTTGCTTTATTATACAGTAACTACAAATTATAAGGTTTTATTTTTACTATTGTTGCTATTATTTAATTCCCCTCTTCAGTTGTGATAAGATTTATTTTATTTTAATTTTTATTTCAATAGTTTTAGGGGGAACAGGTGGCGTTTTGTTACATGGATAAGTTCTTTAGCCATGATTTCTGAGATTTTGACACAATTGTCACCTGAGCAGTGTACACTGAACTTGATGTGTAGTCTTTTATCTCTCGTAGGCCTTTGACACTTCCACCCAAGTCTCCAGAGTCCATTAAATCATTCTTATACCTTTGCATCCTCATAGCTTAGCTCCCATTTATAAATGAGAAATTAAGTGTGGTTTTCCATTCCTTAGTTATTTCAATTAGAATAATAGTTTCCAACTTCATCTATGTTGCTGTGAGTGACATTATTTTACTCCTTTTCATGGCTGTGTAGTATTCCTTTATATATATCACATTTTTTTCTTCAATTTTTATTTAAGTTCTGGGGTACCTATGCAGGATGTGCAGGCTTGTTACATAGGTAACTGTATACCATGGTGATTTGCTGCACAGATTAATCCATCACGTAGGAATTAAGCCCAGCATCCGTTAGCTATTCCTTCTGGCACTCTCCCTCCCCCAGTACCCCGCAACAGGTGCTAGTGTGTGTTATTCCCCTCCCTGTGTCTATGTATTCTCATTGTTCAGCTTGCACTTAAAAAAGATAATATGTGGTATTTGGTTTTCTGTTTCTGTGCTAATTTGCTGTGGCTAACGACTTCCAGCTCCATTCATGACCCTGCAAAGGACATAATCTCATTTTCTTTTTCATGGCTGCACACTATTCCGTAATGTATATGTACCACATTTTCTTTATCTAGTCTATCATTGGTGGGCATTTGGGATGATTCCATGTCTTTGCTATTGTGAACAGTGCTGCAACAAACATATGTGTGCATGTATCTTTATAACAATGATTTCTATTGCTTTGGGTGTATACTCAGTAATGGGATTGCTGGGTCAAATGGTATTTCTACCTCTAGGTCTTTGAGGAATTGCCACACTGTCTTCCATAATGTAATGATTAAACTAATTTACATTCCCGCTGACAGTGTAAAAGCGTTCCTATTTCTCTGCAGCCTTGCCAGAATCTGTTGTTTTTTGACTTTTTAATAATCATTATTCTAATTGGCATGAAATGGTATGGTATAATTATTGTGGTTTTGATTTGAATTTCTCTAATGATCAGTGATGTTGAGCTTTTTTTCATGTTTGTTGGCTGCATGTATGTCTTCTTTTGAGAAGTATCTGTTCATGTCCTTTGCCCACTTTGTAATGGGGTCATATGTTTTTTTCTTGTAAATTTGTTTAAGTTTTTTTCTTGTAAATTTGTTGTAGACTCTGGATATTAGACCTTTGTCAGATGGATAGATTGCAAAAATTTTGTCCCATTCTGTAGGTTGTCTGTTTACTCTGATAATAGTTTCTTTTGCTGTACAGAAGCTCTTTCATTTAATTAGATCCCATTTGTTGACTTTTGCTTTTGTTGCTATTGCTTCGGGATTTTTGCCATGAAATCTTTGCCTGTAGCTGTGTCCTGAATGGTATTGCCTAGATTTTCTCCTAGGGTTTTTATAGTTTTGGGTTTTACATTTAAGTCTTTAATCCATCTCGATTTTTTGTATATAGTGTAAGGAAGAGGTCCAGTTTTAAATTTTCTGCATATGGCTAGCCAGTTCTTCCAACACCATTTATTAAATAGGGAATCTTTTCCCCATTGCTTGTTTTTGTCAGTTTTGTGGAAGATCAGAGGTGGTAGGTGTGCAATCTCATTTCTGAGTTCTCTATTCTGTTCCATTTGTCTATATGCCACATTTTCTTTATCCACTCATTGGTAAATAGGCATTTAGGCAGGTTTGATATTTTTGCAGTTATGAATTGTGCTGCTATAAACATGTGTATGCAATTTTCCTTCCTTCCTTCCTTCCTTCCTTCCTTCCTTCCTTCCTTCCTTC